>NW_027507764.1:575376331-575461331 GCF_037356315.1 Lithobates pipiens
TAATGATCACATTGTGCAGGATATGTACTGTATATCAGTGTACACGGGGTGGTGTTGCCCATACAATGTGTACTGTGATATCGCTGTTCTGTCCTCCCTGCAATAATCTTCAGTAGGATCAGCTGGAACATGATTGTATCACCTGGAGGAGACCTTTAAAGGTAAACCCTGGTCTTTGTGCAACAATTTTAAGTAGTAAATGTGAGCAGCATAACATAAATTAGATTACACTCCAGCCAAAATCTGTAGTAACGTAGATATAGATGGGACCATTGCTGATCTTCTTTGGCGAATACCAGTTGACTGTTCCTGGCCTCAATGCATCAGAGTCATCACCGACCTGCAACAATGTGCAAGTAGAAAGTCACAGGCTCCCTATTTACATGACTCAGAAAGGATTGAAGCCATTGGATCAGCAAGGCAGCCAGGGAGACCTGATGCCTACCCGGTGAGAAGTTCATCCATGCATTGTTGTACGGTCCACTTTGGTGACCTGGAAACCCCTGTTTGCCAAACAGGAGAGCAGTTTCTTAAATTGAAACATCATCTTCTCTAAGCCCTTGTACACACGGTCGGACATTCCGACGGAAAATGTGCAATCGGACCGTGTTGTCGGATAATCCGACCGTGTGTGGGCTCCATCGGACTGTTTCCGTCGGAATATCTGACCGACAAAGTTTTAGAGCTGGGCTATAAAATTTTCCCACAACATGATCCGATCGTTTGTAGAGAATTCCGATCGGACAAAGTGCCACGCATGCTCAGATCAAATTCCTAGACCAAAGCTATTGGCTACTAACCTGAACGTAGTCCCGTCGTAACAAAATTACGTCATCACGTTACGAACGATCGGATTTTCCGACAAGTTCGTCCGGCCGTGTGTATGCAACACAAGTTTCGGACAAAATCCGTCGGACAAAATCCGATGGATTTTGTTGTCGGAATGTCCGACCGTGTGTACAAGTGCTTTAAATAGCCCCCCTCCCCCCGCCTTCATAAAAAAAATCTAATATTGAAATGATCCTTTTCCCCCAAAAAAATACCTCTACAGCAGGCCCAAGCCTAGCCCTTTTAGATTTTCCCACCCAGGGGAGAATGAATCCTCCAGCTTCCCAAAAACCTCCATGGCTACCAATGTACACATCCCATTTCAATCCTGGGCACAGTGTGCAGGTGCAGCGACATACCAACAGGGGCCGAGTACAAGACTGTGGAGGAGACATCTGACCCTCTGATGACTTCAGTATGGAAGATGGTGGCGATGGACCCAACGCGCGGGGGGCGGAGCAGCAAGTTTAAACAGACAACACTGGTTTTGCTGGGCATGTAAATAAGCTATTTGTGGACAACCATCGGTACAGAATTTACACTTTAGCACACCAACTGCCTTGCAAGTCTATATTTGACTAGAGATACAGAAAGCGAAAGGAAGTTACACACCACAGTTTTAAGGAAATACACTCCCAGTATTCCTGTGAGGACTTCGGCAGCAGTGGATAACAAAGAACTGAGATTAAAGCTCAACTGTAGGCTTTTTTTTTTTAACGGTCTGGTTTAAAAAAATGCATTACTCACCTTCAATCAGGAGCTGTCCACCGCAGTCTTTATTTTCCACCAACTAGATGTTGGTTTGTGCCAGGGAAATTGTAACAAATGCTTTCAGCAATTTTCCTTTCCTGGCGCCAACCCGTGGCAGCTTACTACCACACATGTGCTGCCATGTTGGCACAAGCAAAATAGAAAATTGTATCAAATAATTTACGCAATTTTCCTTTCCTGGTGCCAATCCATTATTAAATATTTGCTGCCATGTTGGTGCTAGGGAAACAGAAAATTGTAACAAATTCTTTCCATAATTTTCCTTTCCTGGCACCAATCTATTGCAGCATGCTACCACATATGTGCTGCCATATTGGCACCAGGAAAATGGAAAATTGTATCAAATACTTTCCATAATTTTTTTTTTCCTGGTGACAATTCACTACCAAATATATTCTGTCTTCTTAGTGCTAGGAAAATGGAAAATTGTGACAAATACTTTGCGTAATTTTCCTTTCCTGGCATCAATCCATGGCGGATTACTACCACACATGTGCTGCCATGCTGGCAAAATGGAAAATTGTATCAAATAATTTACGCAAATTTTCTTTTCCTGACGCCAATCCATTATCAAATATTTGCTGTCATGTTGGTGCTAGGCAAACAGGAAATTGTAACAAATGTTTTCCGTAACTTTCCTTTCCAGGTGCCAATCCATTGCAGCATGCTACCACATATGTGCTACCCTGCTGGCACAAGTAAAATGGAAAATTGTATCAAATACTTTCCATAATTTTCATTCCCTGGTGCCAATTCACTACCAAATATATGCTGCCTTCTTAGTGCTAGGAAAACGGAAAATTGTAACAAATATTTTTCTTAATTTTCCTTGCCTGGTGCCAATCCATGAAAGCCTACCAACATGTGTATGCTGCCAGGCTGGTGTCAGGAAAACAGAAAATTGTCCAGGGCAAGGATGCGGAACTCCACCCCCCCTCCCCTGCTGCTGCTGAGTGATACAGATTGGGTGTACCGCCCTGCAACCATTCTCTGCCCTCTATTTTGACTGCCCATAGTTGGCATGGAGTGTTGACTGCACATGTGAGACCAATTGCTTGCTCCATGGCTGCTTAACACTGGAGCATGTGTGCGTGCGGTGAGGGGGGTGCCCCCAACTGCTGTGCCTGGGGCAGCTTCTCCACCTACCCACCCCTTGTCCTGGCCCTGCTGATTAGAATACCATGGCAGACCAAAAAAATTGGACCTGCTGCATTTTTATTAGAATTTGGAACTGCTGCATTGATGGCACTTGTGAGGCTGCATTGATGTGGTCTGGTGAGGCTGCATTGATGGCACTAGTAAGGCTGCAGATGGGCATTGATCAGGCTGCATTCATGGCAATGGTGAGGCTGCGGATGGGCACTGACCCTTATTTTGCTTCAAAGTTCCTTATTTAAAATTTAAGTTTTTTTTCCTGAAACTTCCCTCTTAAAATGAATGTGCGTGTTATATGGCAATTGATACGGTATTTCTTTTTAGATCATCATAAAACCTGTCAGGGTACAAAGCGGGGAATGACGCAAACGTAGAAACCAACGTGTACTCTCTTTCATCTTCATTCGGCTGAGAAAAAAAAATTCTCACAACCGTCAAATCAGATATGATCTATGTAGCAGTCATTAATATCATCTAAAGTGTTCAGCGCAGAGCTTGTGCTGATTCCGGATTAATGTCACCCCGGATTGTGTACTCGTACATTTTCATGAGTCTCAGCAAATAAGTTAGAAGTCATTTTTTGACAGCTTCTAAAAATGCAGAGCGCCGGCTGGTGATGAGTAAAACTCTCGATAAATTTTCAAGCATTTAAACATATAAATTAGCCAGAGCCGGCCAGCAGCCAGGTAGGTCCTGCTGGCCAAAAAGGTAGTCATTTAAACGTGGGCTTTGGTCAGTGCCGGCCAACAGCTGGGTACGTCTTGCTGGCCGTAAAGAGACTCATTGAAAGATAGACTTTGGGTAGAGCCGCCAACAGCCAGGAAGGTCCTGCTGGCCAAAAAGGAAGTAATTTAAATGTGGACTTTGATCAGTGCCAGACAACAGCCGGGTATGTCTTGCTGGCCACAAAGAAACTCATTGAAAGATAGACTTTGGGTTAGAGCTGGCCAACAGCCAGGAAGGTCCTGCTGGCCAAAAAGGAAGTCATTTAAACGTGGACTTAGGTCAGTGCCGGCCAACAGCCAGGTACGTCTTGCTGGCCGTAAAGAGACTCATTGAAACACAGATTTTGGGTAGAGCCGGCCAACAGCCAGGTAGGTCCTGCTGGCCAAAAAGGAAGTCATTGACTTTGGTCAGTGCCGGCCAACAGCCGGGTACGTCTTGCTGGCCGCAAAGAAACTCATTGAATGGTAGACTTTGGGTAGAGCCGGCCAACAGCCAGGAAGGTCCTGCTGGCCAAAAAGGAAGTAATTTAAACGTGGACTTAGGTCAGTGCCGGCCAACAGCTGGGTACGTCTTGCTGGCCATAAAGAGACTCATTGAAACACAGATTTTGGGTAGAGCCGGCCAACAGCTAGGTAGGTCCTGCTGGCCAAAAAGGAAGTCATTGACTTAGGTCAGTGCCGGCCAACAGCCAGGTAAGTCTTGCTGGCTGCAAAGAAACTCATTGAAAGGTAGACTTTGGGTAGAGCCGGCCAACAGCCAGGAAGGTCCTGCTGGCCAAAAAGGAAGTAATTTAAATGTGGACTTAGGTCAGTGCCGGCCAACAGCTGGGTACGTCTTGCCGGCCATAAAGAAACTCATTAAAAAATAGACTTTGGGTAGAGCCGGCCAACAGCGAGGAAGGTTCTGCTGGCCACAAAGGAAGTAATTTAAACGTGGACTTTAGCCAGAGATGGTAACAGCCAGGTAGGTCCTGCTGGCTACAAAGAAATTCATTGAAAAATAGACTTTTGGTAGAGCCGTCCAACAGCCAGGTAGACCCTGCTGTCCACAAAGTAAGTAATTTAAACGTAGACTTTGGCCAGAGCTGGCCTACAGCCAGGTGGGTCATGTTTTACTGCAAAGGAAGTCATCTAAATGTCGACTTTAGGAAATTTCTCCAAAGTGAGGAAGTCTCTAACTGTCACCAAAATGAGTGTCCCCACTGGAAGATTTTCCTTCTATTCCTCCTCTGGTGGCCAGTACCGGATTACCAAATAGGCAGAATAGGCACCAGCCTATGGGCCCCTTGCCATTGAAAGTCCCTAATATTTATTCGATCTTGGAAGAAAATTACATTGAAGCTTTCTTAAATTGTTTACAAAAGAAAGCCAAAAACAATGAATCAACTCAAAGATATGGAAGGATTTTCATTTTATAGAATAAATGAATATCCTGGCCAATGAAATAAATAAACCCCCGAGCACCTGACGCACCTAAACACATTTGTAAAAAATGCAGCTGAGGTGTGTTTTTGAAGCTGTTTTCCTCCTGCCAGGAGAAAAGAGTTCATAAAAGCCCCAGTGTGCCTAAAGCCTTAACAGGACAGATAGAGAGGGGGAATCTCCTTAATGGGGACGCAGACAGAAATAAAATAAAAACCCAACAGGGGGTCTAATCCCTCTCCACTCTATCCAAAGTTAGGGAAAGGGTAACTCCACTCTTGTGGGAAAAATAGCAAACAAAATAAAATAAAAAAGTGTATCTAGCCTATACAATTTCTACACAAGACAAAAATATCTCCCATGGGACTTTGCTGCAGCAATAGAAATCACACAATTACATTGGCGGAAGGGAGTTTAACAAGACACATGGCCACTCATTAAAATTAGAAGAAAAGAGGTTTAACCTTCAACTGCGTAGAGGGTTCTTTACTGTAAGAGTGGCAAGGATGTGGAATTCCCTTCCACAGGCGGTGGTCTCAGCGAGGGGCATCGATAGTTTCAAAAAACGATTAGATAAGCAGCTGAAAGACAACAACATACAGGGATATACAATGTAATACTGACATATAATCTCACACATAGGTTGGACTTGATGGACTTGTGTCTTTTTTTCAACCTCACCTACTATGTAAGATACGAGTCGGATTTTAAACATCCTCTGCAAAAAAAAGTGTAATTTTTGGTGAGATACTCCCAAAAGGAAATCATGTCTAAAGGGATGCAGGCCCTGACACTTTCCTCATTAGAACCCTGCAGATGCAGCAGCTGAACGATAATTATAAAGTCACTCCCATTCACATTCACTTTACAGATGGAAACAAACGGACAGCTATTTCTTCAGAAATAGTAGGAATCTGCAACAAAGTTTGTTAAAATCTTTCCAATGTACATAGATCACCCAGAGGGGAACATTTTTCCCTTTTTACTCTTTACCGCTTGCTGACCAGCGCTCGCCGATATACGTCGGCAGAATGGCACTGGTGGGCAAAAGGGCATACAGGTACGTCCCCTTTAAGAAGCGGTGTTGCGGGCACGCGTGTGCCCGCAACAGTCTCCGTCTCTCGGTTCCCGCGGACTCGATGTCAGCCGGCTGCCCACGATCGTGTCACGGAGAGGTAGAACGGGGAGATGCTTTTGTAAACAAAGCATTTCCCCGTTCTGCCTAGTGACAGCACAGAGATCACTGTTCTCTGTCATCGGGAGCAGTGATCGCTGTCTTGTCACTTGTAGCCCCTCCCCTAATAGTTAGAATCACTCCCTAGGACACACTTAACCCCTTCTCCCCCCTGTTAGTGGTTAACCCCTTCCCTGGCAGTGTCATTTACACAGGAATCAGTGCATTTTTATAGCACTGATCGCTGTGGAAATGACAACGGTCCCAAAATAGTGCCAAAAGTGTCAGATGTGTCCGCCATAATGTCGCAGTCCCAATAAAAATCGCAGACCGCCGCCATTACTAATAAAAAAAAAATCAAAATCAAAATTCCATAAAACTATCCCCTATTTTGTAGACGCTATAACTTTTGCGCAAACCAATTATTGCGTTTTTTTATATATGTATATTTAACCACTTGCCGTCAGCTGCACGCCAATATACATCGGCACAATGGCACCGGTGGGCAAATGGGCGTACCTGTACTTCCCCTTTTGGAGCCGGGGATCGCAGGAGCGCGCCCACCGCATACAGCGTGACCGTGCCCGCGGGACTAGCGGACTCGATGTCCACCGGTCTCCTGGCGATCATGTCACGGAGCCTCAGAATGGGGGGAAGTGCCTATTTAAACAAGGCATTGCCCCGTTCTTCCTTGTGTCTTGACAGAGATCACCGCTCCCTGTCATCGGGAGCAGTGATCGCTGTCATGTCAGTGGTAGCCCACCCCCCCATCCACAGTTAGAACACCTCCCTAGGACACACTTAACCCCTTGATCGCCCCCAAGCGGTTAACCCCTTCCCTGTCACTTACACAGTAATCAGTGCATTTTTATAGCACTGATCGCTGTGGAAATGACAACGGTCCCAAAATAGCGCCAAAAGTGTCCGATGTGTCCACCATAATGTCGCAGTCCCAATAAAAAATCGCAGATCGCCGCCATTACTAATAAAAAAAATCAAAATCAAAATTCCATAAAACTATCCCCTATTTTGTAGACGCTATAACTTTTGCGCAAACCCATTATTGCGTTTTTTTTTTTTAACCAAAAATATGTAGAAGAATACGTATCGGTCTAAACTGAGGAAAAAAATCGTTTTTTTAAAATATATTTTTGGGGGATATTTATTATAGCAAAAAAATTTTTTTTTTTCAAAATTGTGGCTCTTTTTTTGTTTATAGCGCAAAAAATAAAAAACGCAGGGGTGATCAAATACCGCCAAAAGAAAGCTCTATTTGTGGAGGGAAAAAAAAGGATGTCAATTTTGTTTGGGTACAACGTCACACACGACCGCGCAATTGTAAGTTAAAGCGACGCAGTGCCGAATTCGCAAAAAAAGTGGTCTGGTCAGGAAGGTGGGGGGGGGGGGTAAAATCTTCCGGGGGCTGAAGCGGTTAAAGCTCATGTGTGATTTTAAGCATTTGGCTTCTTTTTTTTTTTTTTTTTAAAGTAGACTTTAGCGGGATAAAAGCCGGACGGCTCCTAGTAGAGAGCCAAGGTGACACGAGTTTGCCTTCTTCATGCCAAGTACTCATTTTATGGATGGGGAAGCCCAGAAAAGACATGAGCGGGGTCTGGCCTGGATAGCGCAGTATGAAGGGCGCCACTAACAAAGGGCTGGTAATGGGAACGTTCCCGGCGCCGTGTCAGGTGTGAAGACTTCTGGGAAATAATGAGCCGGTAGTTCAAGGTCAATCCAAAAAGAGGCGATGAGAAGCGCACTGTCACCGCTCCGCCACCTCTCCTCTCCCGTCTCTTTTTTTTTTACCGCCCCCTCCATCTATAGATCTGTCATTCTTTATCTCTTATAAAAGACTCCAGGCAAACCTGAAAGTGAAGTCCTGAAATCAGCGCAGCTTTTTTTTTTTTTTTTTTTTCGCTTTGGAAATTAGGGATGCACCGATACCGGTATTGGGACAGGTGCTGATGCCAAGCACTTGTGCGAGGATCGGTACTCGCTCCCGATACCGAACGCCATACTCTGCGGTGCGATTTGCGTCAATACAAAATGAAGAGCCGCAAATCGCACTGCAAAGAATCACATTCGATTTGAACAGGAATGTCACAAACGGTATTTGCGCAGCAGTTTTTCAATCACAATTTTTTTGAAAAAAATAAATAAATTTTAAAATTAAAATAAACAAAACACTGTCAAAAATAATAAAAATGTAAAAGTTAAAAAATAAATAAATATAAAAAAATAAACAAAACACTGTAAAAAATAATAAAAAATGTAAAGTTAAAAAATAAATAAATATAAAAAAAATTAAAAAAATAAACAAAACTGTGTCAAAAATAATAAAAATGTAAAAGTTACAAATAAATTAAATAATTAAATAAATATAAAAAAATAAACAAAACACAATATATATTCTTTTTTTTTTTTTTGTATAATGTGATGACTTTACTCCAAGTCAGTGCTTTCTTTAATATTGACTGGACCCTGGGCAAACTTTTATTTTTATTTTTTATGCCTTTGCCTTGTAGGATTTAATTTTTTTTTTTTTTTTTTTTTTTTTTTTTAGATGTGCGAGTATACAAACTGCTTTAACTTTGGCTAGTAAAGCATTTTTTTTCTGCCGGTAAATACTTTATACAGCCCACTTCATGTTTTTTGTCTGGTCATTAGCCTAGGCTTATGACGTCATGAAAAATTATTAAAAAAGAAGCCACGCTAAACAAATAAAAATACAAAAATTGGGATAAATATTAATAAGTGTATAATCATTCCATATAACACAGATGAATGTGCAAAATCTTTCAAAATCTTAAAACAGGCCTAGGGTTGCCACCTGTCCAGTTTCCCCCCCGGACAGTCCGGTTTTTCAATCATCTGTCTGGATTTCAACTGGACACACAAACCCAGACATTGACCAGGGGTGGAGTCAGGGACGTGCTTCCTCTCTCTCTCTGGTCCCATCGGCAGCCAGTAAATAGCAAGTGATTGCTGGAGTCCATGGAGCTGCTCTGTATTTCCACTAGCTGCCGCTAGGGGTCCTGTGAGTACTCCTCCTTGTGTCTGGTGGCTTTACTCACTGAAGAAAGTGCCCTAAGTGCTTCCCTCAGCAACTTTTCACTGTCAGTATTCATAAGACGGCCACGGTAGATAAGAGCAGAGTTGGGAATTATAGAAAGCAGATCTTATTGTTGGCACTTTCAAGTAAGGGTGGCGGGGACACCAAAACTTCTTAAGTAGATGGGAGGAGAGTAGAGTATTAAGTGGGAGTAGAGTAAAGAGATACTAGAGTCAAGTATAGAGTTGAGTATCTTGGATGCTCCATCATTGCTGGAGCATCCAAGATAAATAAGAAGCCTGAGGTTGACTCACGGGACTTCTTCTACAACTAAAATATCTCTGTTGGGTAGACTGACCCTTTCAGCATTACGACAATGTGTGGAGAGGGTAAGGTCAGGTCATGTGTTCTCCAGAGCTGCCATCTTTGGGTTCTCCCCATCCAAAAGGAAGGTACCAGCATTAAGGTTCTCCTTCAGAATCCTTTAACCCCATCTTTCATCCCAATCATCATATGCCCCCCCAGAGCTGCCATCTTTGGGTTCTCCTCATCAAAAAGGAAGGTACCAGCATTAAGGTTCTCCTTCAGAATCCTTTAACCCCATCTTTCATCCCAATCATCATATGCCCCCCCAGAGCTGCCATCTTTGGGTTCTCCTCATCAAAAAGGAAGGTACCAGCATTAAGGTTCTCCTTCAGAATCCTTTAACCCCATCTTTCATCCCAATCATCATATGCCCCCCCAGAGCTGCCATCTTTGGGTTCTCCCCATCCAAAAGGAAGGTACCAGCATTAAGGTTCTCCTTCAGAATCCTTTAACCTCATCTTTCATCCCAATCATCATATGCCCCCCCAGAACTGCCATCTTTGGGTTCTCCCCATCCAAAAGGAAGGTACCAGCATTAAGGTTCTCCTTCAGAATCCTTTAACCCCATCTTTCATCCCAATCATCATAATCCCCCCTCAGAGCTGCCATCTTTGGGTTCTCCCCATCCAAAAGGAAGGTACCAGCATTAAGGTTCTCCTTCAGAATCCTTTAACCCCATCTTTCATCCCAATCATCATATGCCCCCCCAGAGCTGCCATCTTTGGGTTCTCCACAACCATAAAGGAAGGTACCAGCATTAAGGTTCTCCTTCAGAATCCTTTACCCCATCTTTTATCCCAATCATCATATGCCCCCCCCAGAGCTGCCATCTTTGGGTTCTCCCCATCAAAAAAGAAGGTACCAGCATTAAGGTTCTCCTTCAGAATCCTTTAACCCCATCTTTCATCCCAATCATCATATGCCCCCCCAGAGCTGCCATCTTTGGGTTCTCCCCATCCAAAAGGAAGGTACCAGCATTAAGGTTCTCCTTCAGAATCCTTTAACCCCATCTTTCATCCCAATCATCATAATCCCCCCTCAGAGCTGCCATCTTTGGGTTCTCCCCATCCAAAAGGAAGGTACCAGCATTAAGGTTCTCCTTCAGAATCCTTTAACCCCATCTTTCATCCCAATCATCATATGCCCCCCCAGAGCTGCCATCTTTGGGTTCTCCACAACCATAAAGGAAGGTACCAGCATTAAGGTTCTCCTTCAGAATCCTTTACCCCATCTTTTATCCCAATCATCATATGCCCCCCCCAGAGCTGCCATCTTTGGGTTCTCCCCATCAAAAAAGAAGGTACCAGCATTAAGGTTCTCCTTCAGAATCCTTTAACCCCATCTTTCATCCCAATCATCAAATGCCCCCCAGAGCTGCCATCTTTGGGTTCTCCCCATCCAAAAGGAAGGTACCAGCATTAAGGTTCTCCTTCAGAATCCTTTAACCCCATCTTTCATCCCAATCATCAAATGCCCCCCAGAGCTGCCATCTTTGGGTTCTCCCCATCCAAAAGGAAGGTACCAGCATTAAGGTTCTCCTTCAGAATCCTTTACCCCATCTTTTATCCCAATCATCATATGCCCCCCCAGAGCTGCCATCTTTGGGTTCTCCCCATCAAAAAAGAAGGTACCAGCATTAAGGTTCTCCTTCAGAATCCTTTAACCCCATCTTTCATCCCAATCATCAAATGCCCCCCAGAGCTGCCATCTTTGGGTTCTCCCCATCCAAAAGGAAGGTGCCAGCATTAAGGTTCTCCTTCAGAATCCTTTAACCCCATCTTTCATCCCAATCATCATATGCCCCCCCAGGGCTGCCATCTTTGGGTTCTCCTCATCAAAAAGGAAGGTACCAGCATTAAGGTTCTCCTTCAGAATCCTTTAACCCCATCTTTCATCCCAATCATCATATGCCCCCCCCCCCAGAGCTGCCATCTTTGGGTTCTCCACACCATAAAGGAAGGCGCCAGGTTCTCCATCAGAATCTTTCACCCCCCAATGTCAGCTTCTCTCAATCTCCATATCTCCTCATCCATCTTTCAATTAAAGTATGCCAGCCGCCCTGAGTGCTTCCCGCAGCCGCCCCTTTCGCTGTCAATATTCATGAGATGGCCGTGGACATGTATGTTGGATATGATTTATATTTTGAAATGTATAGAGCGAGCGCAGTCAAAATAATGAACCCGTCCATCATTCAGCAGCATGGGAACTCCAGACGTTTTATTGAGTGGAGCTAAAGCGATCAGCTCGGGAAGTTCACAGAGACAGTTTTATGATGTGTAATTTTATTTGCCGTATCTGCTTTACTAATGTCAGCCCTAATTGTGGGGAAAATAGATCTTTCCGAGAAAGCTTCATTAGTAAAGCAGGTTTTGAAGAGATGGATTTACTGTAATGGAAAACATTGTACATGACATTTAATGTATGTCATCCCTCTCTCCCTGTGTGTACACTTGATGGAGCCTAACAGAGAATATTTAAAAGATGCTCCAAAGCTGAACACCTGGCACATATTACAACCAATAATACAGTATAGTCCTACAGGTGAGATGCAGGTGAGAACCTACTAAAGGGTCCAGAAAGCCCCCCCAACCCTATGCTCTTGTACACACGGTCGGACATTCCGATGGAAAATGTCCGATCGGACCGCGTTGTCGGATAATCCGACCGTGTGTGGGCTCCATCGGACTGTTTCCGTCTGAATATCCGACCGACAACGTTTTAGAGCTGGGCTGTAAAATTTTCCGACAACCTGATCCGATCGGACTTTTTCCGATTGTTTGTAGAGAATTTCCGATTGGACAAAGTGCAACACATGCTCAGATCAAAGTGCGAGAGCAAAGCTATTGGCTACTAGCCTGAACGTAGTCCCGTCGTAACGAAATAACGTCATCACGTTACGAACGATCGGATTTTCCAACAACGTTGTCCCACCGTGTGTATGCAACACCAGTTTCCGACAAAATTCCTCAGACAAGATCCAACGGATTTTTGTTGTTGGAATGTCCGACCGTGTGTACAAGGGCTATCAGTGCGGAAACCCCTGGCTGGTTTACACCTGTGAGAAGGGTGATCACTGATTGATTGCATTTCATTAAAAAAAACAAAAACGTGCACCTGGGAATGGGAAGGTGGAGGATGCAGGGTGTGTGCTAATGAGGTCAGCTGGTCAACTCCTTCCTGTGTCATGACCTAAAGTCTGATCAGGAAGAAGACATTACTAATGGAAATGTCTGGAAACATGGATTAGGACAAGAAAAGTAAGAGACTGTAGATTTAATGGAAAGCTTTGATATTTTTGCAAAAAAAAAAAGTACATGAATGCAATATTGGTGCATAGGGGAGCTGGAATTTAGCAGGAAAAAAAAAAAAAGTGTACAAAGGTGAACTTACCCTTGAAAATCTGATTGGCTACTATGCATAGCTGCACCAGATTTTGCACCCTCCAGTTTTAGTAAATCAACTCTATTGTCTCTTTGAGATAACAATGACAGCGTTCACAGGACAGCTCTGAATTTCTGACAGTTTTTTTTTTGCACAGAAAAAAACAAGAGATGTTCAATGGTATATTTAACCACTTGCCGTCAGCTGCACGCCAATATACATCGGCACAATGGCACCGGTGGGCAAATGGGCGTACCTGTACTTCCCCTTTAGGAGCCGGGGATCGCAGGCACGTGTCCACCGCATACAGCGTGACCGTGCCCGCAGACCGTGACCAGCAGACTCGCTGTCCACCGGTCTCCTGGCAATCATGTCACGGAGCCTCAGAACGGGGGGAAGTGCCTATTTAAACAAGGCATTTCCCCGTTCTTCCTTGTGTCTTGACAGAGATCACCGCTCCCTGTCATCGGGAGCAGTGATCGCTGTCATGTCAGTGGTAGCCCATCCCCCCTCCACAGTTAGAACACCTCCCTAGGACACACTTAACCCCTTGATCGCCCCCTAGCGGTTAACCCCTTCCCTGTCACTTACACAGTAATCAGTGCATTTTTATAGCACTGATCGCTGTCTAAATGACAATGGTCCCACAATAGTGTCAAAAGTGTCCGATGTGTCCACCATAATGTCGCAGTCCTGATAAAAATCGCAGATCGCCGCCATTACTAATAACAAAAAAAAAATTTAAGATAAAAATGCCATAAATCTATCCCCTATTTTGTAGACACTATAACTTTTCAATATACGTAGAAGAATACGTATCGGCCTAAACTGAGGGAAAAAAAAAGTTTTTTTATATATTTTTGGGGGATATTTATTATAGCAAAAATAAAAATAAATAAAGCGTTTTTTTTTCAAAATTGTCGCTCTTTTTTTGTTTATATCACAAAAAATAAAAACCGCAGAGGTGATCAAATACCACCAAAAGAAATCTCCATTTGTGGGGGAAAAAAAAGACGTAATTTAGGTGCAACATTGCACGACCGTGCACTTGTCAGTTAAACCCTTGTCACTTGTCACTTAACCCCTTGATTGCCCCCTAGCGGTTAACCCCTTCCCTGTCACTTACACAGTAATCAGTGCATTTTTATAGCACTGATCGCTGTATAATTGACAATGGTCCCACAATAGTGTCAAAAGTGTCCGATGTGTCCACCATAATGTCGCAGCCCTGATAAAAATCACAGATCGCCGCCATTACTAATAAAAAAAAAAATTTAAGATAAAAATGCCATAAATTTATCCCCTATTTTGTAGACGCTATAACTTTTCAATATACGCTTATTGCGATTTTTTTACCAAAAATATGTAGAAGAATACGTATCGGCCTAAACTGAGGGAAAAAAAAAAACGTTTTTTTATATATTTTTTATAGCAAAAATGAAAAAATAAAGCGTTTTTTTTTTCAAAATTGTCGGTCTTTTTTTGTTTATAGCACAAAAAATAAAAACCGCAGAGGTGATCAAATACCACCAAAAGAAATCTCCATTTGTGGAGGAAAAAAAAGACGTCATTTAGGTGCAACGTCGCACGACCGCGCAATTGTACGTTAAAGCGGCGCAGTGCCGAATTGCAAAAAAGTGCTCTGCTCAGGAAGTAAAATCTTCCAGGGCTGAAGTGGTTAAAGCAGAACTCCAGCCAAACACAACACGATTAAAAACAATTAAACATAAACGATTAAAAAGCAAATTAAAAAAAAAAAATTTTGCTGCAATATTCGTCTCGCGTCCAAAGCCCTTGTACACGCGGTCGGACATTCCGGCAACAAAATCCGTCGGATTTTTTCCGACGGATTTTGTCCGAAACTGGGGTTGCATACACACGGTAGGACAAAGTTGTCGGAAAATCTGATCGTTCAGAACGTGATGACGTTCGTTCGTTACAACGGGACTACGTTGCGGCTAGTAGCCAATAGCTTTGGCCTCGTAAATTGATCTGAGCATGCGTGGCACTTTGTCCGATCGGAATTCTCTACAAACGAACGGACAAAGTCCGATCGGATCATGTTGTCGGAAAATTTTATATCCAGCTCTCAAACTTTGTTGGTCGGACATTCCGACGGAAAAAGTCAGATGGAGCCCACACACGGTCGGATTATCCGACAACACGGTCCGATTGGACATTTTCCGTCGGAATTTCTTACCGTGTGTACAAGGGCTAAGATTTGCTCGGCCACCAGAGTCTGAATCTGAAGGTCAGCACCATTCAGCTTATTTCCTATGGCTGTCTTGGACCCGCCCCACAGCCTGCGGATGGACAGTGAAAGAAGCAGCGCAGAGATGAGCTCATCTCCCGGTCACTCTGCTCTCTCCTCCCATCAGCTTGCTTATTGTCAGCACATGACCCAAGCTTCTTGTGCTTGGCTTCTCCCTCTCCCAGTCTGAGCTCTGCCCATGTAGGGACTGCAAGGGGCTGATGCCAGCTCAAATTCTGGTTGGATTTAACAAAAATATATGTTTAATGATGTAAAATGAAAAGAGGACCTAATTAAGGGAGCAAATAAAAGAAGTTAACTGATGACTAGTAGAATATTTAATGAGTTTATCATTATCTTTCCTCGTTTATTTGGAGCGTGGTATAAAACTGACAGATAAAATGTTTACACTCCCATAAACCTTCCTCGCTTTCATCCGTTTAATGCTCTCTGTACTTAAAGCGTTACACGTCGGAGTATCACTACAGCGCATTAAACATTTAAACCCTGCCTTGTACCGTTTGTAACATAATCAATAATGCAGCACTAATGGTAATAAAGATAATAGAAGAGCTAATAATTACATTTAAACCAGAAAAGCAATGATGGCGCATAATCTGCTGATAAAACAAGACAACGCAAATGCCAATTTCACATTCATTATTAATATTTTTTTTTTCTTCTTAAAGTGTAACCAAGCAACAAACAGGCCGTTAGAGGGACGTATGTTAAGCAATAAGCGCGTATAAAAATAACGCATTATTTCATTGTATCGGTTTTCTATAACTATATCATTTATTAGATTTATTTTGATGACAAGGGGATCAGCTTCAAAAACACTCTGGGGAGGCTTTACATTTCTTCCACAATCCCATATGACAGAAATCACATCTTTTTTGACACCTTACAGTCAACACTGAAAATGAAAAAAATATTTACAGCTTGAGTGGGACCCCAAATACACTGTGCTTGAGTGGGACCCCCCTCTTATACAACCACCTTCGAGTGGGACAACCCCCAAATCCAGCCTGAGTGGGGATCCTCCAATATCCAGCTTAAGTGGAATATACACCCCCATCCCCTGCCCCCCAATTCCAGCTTGAGTAGGACCCCCCTATATCCAGCTAAAGTAGGACACCATTTACATCCAGCTTGAGTGGGACCCCCCTATATCCAGCTAAAGTAGGACACCATTTACATCCAGCTTGTGTGGGACCCCTCTATATCCATCTTGAGTGGGACCCCCCTATATCCAGCTAAAGTAGGACACCATTTACATCCAGCTTGTGTGGGACCCCCCTATATCCAGCTTGAGAAGGACCCCCCTATATCCAGCTAAAGTAGGACACCATTTACATCCAGCTTGAGTGGGAACCCCCTATATCCAGCTTGAGTAGGACCCCCCTATATCCAGCTAAAGTAGGACACCATTTATATCCAGCTTGTGTGGGACCCCCCTATATCCAGCTTGAGAAGGACCCCCCTATATCCAGCTAAAGTAGGACACCATTTACATCCAGCTTGAGTGGGAACCCCCTATATCCAGCTTGAGTAGGACCCCCCTATATCCAGCTAAAGTAGGACACCATTTATATCCAGCTTGTGTGGGACCCCCCTATATCCAGCTTGAGAAGGACCCCCCTATATCCAGCTAAAGTAGGACACCATTTACATCCAGCTTGAGTGGGACCCCCCTATATCCAGCTTGAGTAGGACCCCCCTATATCCAGCTAAAGTATGGCACCATTTACATCCAGCTTGAGTGGGACCCCCCTATATCCAGCTTGAGTAGGACCACCCTATATCCAGCTAAAGTAGGGCACCATTTACATCCAGCTTGAGTGGGACCCCCCTATATCCAGCTTGAGTAGGACCCCCCTATATCCAGCTAAAGTAGGACACCATTTACATCCAGCTTGTGTGGGACCCCCCCCCCTATATCCAGCTTGAGTAGGACCCCCCTATATCCAGCTAATGTAGGACACCATTTACATCCAGCTTGTTTGGGACCCCCCTACATCCAGCTTGAGTAGGACCCCCCTATATCCAGCTAAAGTAGGACACCATTTACATTCAGCTTGTGTGGGACCCCCCCCCCATATCCAGCTTGAGTGGGACTCCCCATACAGCCAAACTCATTTGCACCCCCTACATCGGGGATTGAGTGGGACCCCCCTCTTATACAACCACCTTCGAGTGGGACAACCCCCAAATCCAGCCTGAGTGGGGATCCTCCTATATCTAGCTTAAGTGGAATACACCCCCCCGCCCCCAATTCCAACTTGAGTGGGACCCCCCTATATCTAGCTAAAGTAGGACACCATTTACATCCAGCTTGTGTGGGACCCCTCTATATCCAGCTTGAGTAGGACCACCCTATATCCAGCTAAAGTAGGACACCATTTACATCCAGCTTGAGTGGGACCCCCTATATCCAGCTTGAGTAGGAACCCCCTATATCCAGCTAAAGTAGGGCACCATTTACATCCAGCTTGTGTGGGACCCCCCTATATCCAGCTTGAGAAGGACCCCCCTATATCCAGCTAAAGTAGGACACCATTTACATCCAGCTTGAGTGGGACCCCCCTCTTATACAACCACCTTTGAGTAGGACAACCCCCAAAACCAGCCTGAGTGGGGATCCTCCTATATCTAGCTTAAGTGGAACACACCCCCCCCCACAAATCCAGCTTTAGTGGGACCCCCCTATATCCAGCTAAAGTAGGACACCATTTAGAGATCCCAGCAGGACCTACAGTGTTGAGGGCTATTTTGAGGTTACTGGGTGGACACTGGGGCAGAGAAAATGGGATGTATGGGGTGGGGGGGAATAGATGAGATGTGGGGGTCAGCTGGCCCTGGAGGTGTCAGGGTCTCTAACCTCTGTGATAGAAACTGCTAGTGCCAGCTCAACAGATCCTTGCATGACCTCTTCCAGTGGGGTGGGGGGGGGGATGCTCCTGTCCTGGGGTCAAGCAAAGTTGCAGCCCTTGTTGGTCCCAAGTCTCGTCTCCCTGGCACGCTCTTCCTCCAAGATCCTGGGAGTTGTAGTTCCCTGGCTGGCCGCTGCATCTGTGCCCCCGGCCTGACTATTCTAACAATGGCGGCGGCTACGGCGGGGGGGGTAATGGGGAATGTGCCTTATGGAGCGAAAAATACGGTATTTATTAAATAAATCAATGTAATTATTTTATATTAAATACATTTGTGCTTTGTTTGAGTTATTTATTTTATTCTGCTGAGTGTTCAGCTTTAATATAGGAGACAAAGATGGATTCTGAGCCTTTGCAATAGACAGAAGAATGCAAACTGGACCATTCTGAGTCAAGAGAGAAAATCCAAAAATAAAAGAAAGAAAGATCCGGGAGATACGTTTGTCATGGATTTATATAGAGAACGATCAACATTTGTAGGACACAAGCGTGTGCCTTTGTCTGCAGCTTTCAAAACCTTCGATGTAGTGCAGCCGGTCTTTATAGAAAGAGGTAAAAATTGACAAATGGCCGCCTGGCCTCCCTGCATTGTCCGGGGACAATATCTGCGGGTCATTTGAGGATTACAAAAGCCTTGTGAAGCCTCACGATGGAGCTGTGAAACCACAGTCCAGTCTACTGCCATCTCCGTCACACCATCCATCCCACCGGCTCCATGTGCCAATGGTGCCAGGGGGCTGTGACCCAGAGCAACCGGAGGACAGGCCGCCGGCATCAGACCTGTGCAAGAAGATAAACTGTGTGTACGACAAATACACAGCGAGTGAAAGATTATGTCATATATACAGTATCACACAAAAATGAGTACGCCCCTCACATTGTTGTAAATATTTTCTTCTATCTTTTCATGTGACAACACTGAAGAAATAGCACTTGTCTACAATGTAAAGTAGTGAGTATACAGCTTGTATAACAGTGTAAATTTCCTGTCCCCTCAAAATAACTCAACACACAGCCATTAGGCAACAAAAGTGAGTACACCTCTAAGTGAAAATGTCCAAATTGGGCCCAATTAGCCATTTTCCCCTCTCCGGTGTCATGTGACTCATTAGTGTTACAAGGTCTCAGGTGTGAATGGGGAGCAGGTGTGTTACATTTGGTGTTATCGCTCTCACTCTGTCATACTGGTCACTGGAAGTTCAACGTGGCACCTCATGGCAAAGAACTCTCTGAGGATCTAAAAAAGAATTGTTGCTCTACATAAAGACCTTGTTGCTGAGATGGATCTATTGTTGTGGGGGTATATTGTCGCTGGGGGGTCTACTCTCACTGGGAGATGCATAGTCGCTGGGGGATCTATAGTTGCTGGGAGGAATATATTGTTGCTGAGAGAATTAGAGGATCTATTGCTGCTGATGGGGGTTTATTGTAGCTTTGGTGGATCTGTTGTTGTTGGGGAGGGTCTATTGTTGCTGGGGGTATATACTATTGCTGGGAGGGATCTATTGTTGCTGGGGGATTTATTGTTGTTGGGGAGGGTCTATTCTTGCTGGTTGCAGGGGACCAATTTTACTGCAAATTCCGTACAAACTACTTAGCACTAAAAAAGTATACTAGGTCCTGTAATCTCTGGGTAGGGGGTGGAACCATGGGGCGGTGCCCAGAGGTGGGTAGGGGGTGGAACCATGGGGCAGTGACCGGAGGGGGGTAGGGGGTGGTACCATGGGGTGGTGCCCGGAGGTGGGTAGGGGGTGGAACCATGGGGTGGTGACCGGAGGTGGGTAGGGGGTGGAACCATGGGGGAGGTGCCCGGAGGTGGGTAGGGGGTGGAACCATGGGGCGGTGACTGGAGGGGGGTAGGGGGTGGTACCATGGGGTGATGCCCGGAGGTGGGTAGGGGGTGGAACCATGGGGTGGTGACCGGAGGTGGGTAGGGGGTGGAACCATGGGGCGGTGCCCGGAGGTGGGTAGGGGGTGGTACCATGGGGCGGTGACTGGAGGTGGGTAGGGGGTGGAGACTTTTTTACAATTTTGAATGATCAAAATATAGACAAACATTGTTACCAGGTATAACTCCCTTCCAGCAAACTTTGTCTTCCAGATATACAGCCCCCTACAAGGGTTTCTGGTAATGTGTGTTCAACTCAGAGCAGAGGTAACAATAAATAACCTTCATTGGTTTCAGTGGCCACAATAATAACCACCAACATTGGTGTCAGTGGTCACAATAATAACCCCCATCATTGGTGTCAGTGGTCACAATAATAACCCCCCCATTCTTGGGGCCAGTGGCTGCGATAAGCGCAGTTCAATATTGGTGTCAGTCAGTGACCATGATATTATCCCCCGTCATTAGTGTCAGTGGCTATAATAATAACCCTTATCATCGTTTTCAATGGCCGCAATAATAACCCCCATCTTTGGTGTCAGTGGTCACAATAATAACCCCCATCATTAGTGTGAGTGGTCACAATAATAACCCCCATCATTGGTGTGAGTGGTCACAATAATAATCCCCATCCTTGGGGCCAGTGGTCACAATAATAACCCCCATCATTGGTGTGAGTGGTTACAATAATAAACCCCATCATTGGTGTGAGTGGTCACAATAATAATCCCCATTCTTGGGGCCAGTGGTCACAATAATAACCCCCATCATTGGTGTGAGTGGTTACAATAATAAACCCCATCATTGGTGTGAGTGGTCACAATAACAATCCCCATCCTTGGGGCCAGTGGTCACAATAATAACCCCCATCATTGGTGTGAGTGGTTACAATAATAAACCCCATCATTGGTGTGAGTGGTCACAATAATAACCCCCATCATTGGTGTGAGTGGTCACAATATTAACTCCTGTTCATGCGGCCATTGGTCGCAATAATAACCCCCATTATTGGTGTCAGTGGTCCCAATAATAACCCCCATCATTGGTGTGAGTGGTCACAATAATAATCCCCCATCCTTGGGGCCAGTGGTCGAAATAATAACCCCCATCATTGGTGTCAGTGGTCACAATAATAATCCCTCATTCTTGGGGCCAGTGGCTGCAATAATCACAGTTCAATATTGGTGTCAGTGAGTGACCACGATATTAACCCCCATCATTAATGTAAATGGCTGCAATAATAACCCTTATCATCGTTTTCAGTGGCAACAATATTAACCCCCATCATTGGTGTTATGAACGTAAAGATAGCCCCCATCATCGGTGTCAGTGGCCATAATTACAGTATAACCCCCCCCCCCCCCATTAATGGTGTCAGTTAATACGATAATAACCCCCATCATTGGTGTCAGTGGCAACAAAAATACAATAATAACCCACCTCCTTGGTGTCAGTGCCTGCAATAATAACCCACCCATTATTGTTTTAAGTGGCAACATCAATAACCCTGATATAGGTGTCATGGACGCAGTAATAACCCCCATCATTGGTGCCAGTAGCCACAATAATAATCCACATCCTTGGTGTTGGTGCCTGCAATAATAAACCCTCATCATCATTTTACTTATTTTCTTTAATTTTTTTCATTTCCCAATCAGCCAATCACAGCCTCTTGTGGTTCCTGTGCCAGCCAATAAGACTGTTTATATCATCATATGGGAAACTTTCTAAAAGTGGAGCTGGGAGATAAAATTTAAACCCAAATGTGACACGGGGGCTGCTAATCCACTTCATATTATATATATATATATATATATATATATATATATATATATATATATATATTTTTTTTTTTTTAATAGTTTTTATTTCATACGTCTGCATTAACAAAATTGATAATATCACATTTCATCATTTTCTAAGTCATTTGTTTCCTCATATTGATCAATGCAAACCAAAAACAATATATTTCCACCCTGAAAAAAAAAAATATTCAAAAAAGAGTAGCAAAAAAGAGTAGCACCAGCTAAATATCCTGGCTGCAGCGCCCTCCTCTCCTGTTTTCCTAATATCCATCAATGTCCTCTTCTATCATCATCATTTTCAGTGGTGACAATAATATCCTTGGTCATCGGTGTCACAGGAGCAATAATAATTGGTGTCAGTTGCCATAGCAATAACCCCCATCATTGGTGTCAGTGACCATAATAATAACCCCCATCATTGGGGTCAGAGATAGATAGATAGATAGATAGATAGATAGATAGATAGATAGATAGATGACAGATAGATAGATAGATAGATAGATAGATAGATAGATAGATAGATAGATAGATAGATGACAGATAGATAGATAGATAGATAGATAGATAGATAGATAGATAGATGACAGATAGATAGATAGATAGATAGATAGATAGATAGATAGATAGATAGATGACAGATAGACCTACTCCATTATAGAATTTTTTCTCACAACAGAACTTGCTTGCCATCCTTCTCTCAGACTGGGACGGTCTCCTGTCACTCATTTTAAAGAACGTTCTCTGTTTTCCATAATATGAGTTGCAGAATTGGGGACAGGGTCAGGTTATAAGGGATACATTGGGGGGTGGGAAGGAGAAACGGAAGGTAACGAGGGAAGATTACAGGAAATGGAATGCCAAACTGGGTCATGTCCAACACAAGAATAATACCGGGACTCATCACGGCACGGATCCTTCATATTATCACAGAGTTATCTGCATAGACAACAAGGCAGAGAGAGAGAAAAAGAGAGAAGGAGGAAGTGAGAGTGAGAGAAGAGGGGGAAGGGAGAAAAGAGGGGTAGAGAGAGAGATGAGGTGAGGGGGAAAGAGAGAGAATAGGGGGAAGAGAGAGAAGAGGGGTAGAGAGAGAGACGAGGGGGAAAGAGAGAGATGAGGGGGGAAGAGAGAGAAGAGGGGTAGAGAGAGAGAGAGAAGAGGGGGGAAATAGAGAGAAGAGGGGCAAGCGAGAGAGAGAGAAGAGGGGTAGAGAGAGAGAGAAGAGGGGCAAAAGAGAAAGAAGAGGGGACAGAGAAAAAAGAGGGGAGAGAGAGGGAGAAGAGGGGACAAAGTAAGAAGAGGGGAGAGAGAGAGAGAGACAGGGGAGAAAGAGAGAGAAGAGGGGCAAGAGAGAGAGGGAGATGAGGGGGAAAGAGAGAGAAGAGGGGATGAGAGAGAAGAGGGGGAGAGGGAGAGAGAAGGGGAGAGAGAAAGAAGAGGGGTTTCAAGAGAGAGAAGAGGGGTAGAGAGAGAGAGAGAAGAGGGGTAGAGAGAGAGAAGAGGGTAGAGAGAGAGAAAGCGAAGAGGAGGTGTGAGAGAGAGAAGAGGGTAAAGAGAGAGAAGAGGGGGAGATAGAGAGAAGAGGGGAGAGGGAAAGAAGAGGGGTGCAAGAGAGAGAAGAGGGGTAGAGAGAGAGAGAGAGAAGAGGGTAGAGAGAGAGAAGAAGGTAGAGAGAGAAGAGGGTAGGGAGAGAGAAGGGGGGAGAGAAGGGGGGTGAGAGAAAGAAGAGGGGGGAGAGAGAGAGAGAGAAGAGGGGGTGCAAGAGAGAAGAGGGGGAGAGAGAGAGAGAAAAGAGTGGAGCAAGAGAAGTAGAGGGAGACAAAGAGAGGGGGCAAGAGAAGAAAGAGTGAAGGTCAGAAAGAGAGAAAGGGGAGGGGCAGAAAACAAGAGTGCAAGAGAAGAAGTAACATATTGAGATGGAGGAGGGAGAGAGCAGTCCTTACCAAAAGGGTTAGTATTGGGGGTTCGGGGAAAGTAACAGTGGGGGATCATTGAGCCAAAAACTGTGCCCATCTCCTAGCTCTGAAAATAATTACATTGAAAACTTTTCTCTAAACATTAAATGGTCCCCCTTTTCCCCTTTTGCAGGTGAGGGGGAGGAAAGAATCATGGTATGGGGAGGGGGGAGAGAGAGAATAGAGAGAAGGGGGAGTGGAGGAGGAGAGAGAGAGGAGGAAGAGAGGAGAGAAGAGAGAGGGGGTAAGGTGAAGGGGAGAAGGTGTGGTTAGAGGACAGGAGAGAGAGGGGGGACAATTAGAGGGCAGAGGGAGAGGATGGAGAATGAGGAGAGGAGAGAGGGGACAAGGACAGCCATCCGGAATTTTGGGGCCCCTTAAACAGCTGTAGGCCGGGGCCCCCCCGGGCCTGAGCACTACCATTCTCCAGGGCCAAACCACTGGCTGTCCCACTGAATCCACCCACTGGCCACCCCACTTCATTGCATCCACTTTTATTTTAACACTCTTACAACTTAATATATCCTCCATCCCATGTCCTCTTCCTCCGCTAGTGCCATCTCTTCCTCCTCCTCTTCCAATCCCATTTCCTCCATCCTATGTCTTCCTCCTTCTCCATCCCATGTCCTCCTCCTCAAGTCCCATTTTACCTTTCCCATGTCCTCCTCTTCTAGTCTCATCTCCTCCATCCCATGTCCTCCTCCTCCACCCCATGTCCTGCATCCCATGTCCTCCTCCTCCTTCAGTCCCCTCTCCTCCATCCCATGTGCTCCTCCTCCAGTTTCATTTATTCTATCCAATGTTCTGCTCCAGTGCCATCTCCTCCCTCCCATGTCCTCCTCCAGTTCCATCTCCTCCATTTCATGCCCTTGTCTTCCTCCAGTCCCATCTCCTCCATCCCATGTCCTCCTCCTCCATCCCATGTCCTCCTCCTCCAGTTCCATGTCCTCCATACCATGTCCTCCTCCTCCAATCTCATCTCCCCTATCCTATCTCCTCATCTTCCAGTCTCATCTCCCCATCACACATCCTCCTCCTCCCAGGCTTCCCCATCACATGTCCTCCTCTATTCAATGTCCTTCTCCTCCTTCATTCAATGTCATTCTCCTCCTCCATTCCATGTCCTCCTTCATCCCATGCCATTCTCCTACATTTCATCTCCCCACTGTCGCCCTCATTACAGCCCTGATCCAGGTGATATACCTCAGTGTATGGTCCCTCCCCAGTCCCGGGGCTCATCTCATTCTCTCTTGACACACAACTCAGATCGATCAAACTTCCATATTCAAAATTCCCGATGCAAATCTCTTACCCCGCTAGAGCCTGGCCTGACTCATCAAAAGGGATGGGTCCAGATGGCACACTACGCGCCCACAATTGGATAGACTGCTGCGGAGATGGAGAATTGTGGTGGGGAGATGTTGGAGAGGGCCAGGAGGGGTGGAGAAAGAAGGTGCAGCAGCTGGAAGAGAGAACAGACAGGACTGCTGCTGTGTCTGCCGCTCTTCTTTCCGTGACTCAGCACGGGACACAGCCATCTTGGGATAGCTTAATGAAAATCGTGCCAACTATGCAGACATAGCGTGCTCAAGGGGCACATGATTTGGGCCCCACAACCATGAGTGGGCATGGTGAAGCTGAGCTTTTTTCCCCCACCTTAAAGATCTCTTACCCCGCTAGAGCCTGGCCTGACTCATGAAAGGGGTGGGTCCAGATGGCACACTATGCACTCACAACTGGACAGACTGCTGCGGAGATGGAGAATTGTGGTGGGGAGATGTTAGAGAGGGCCAGAAGAGATACAAAGAGGTGGCGAAAGAAGGTGCAGCAGCTGGAAGAGCGAACAGACAGGATTGCTGCTGTGCCTGCCACTCTTCTTTCCGTGACTCAGCACGGGACACAGCCATCTTGGGACAGCCTAATGAAAATTGTGACAACTATGCGGACAGAGCGTGCTCAAGGGGCAGCTGCTTTGGGCCCCACAACCATGGGTGGGCATGGGGAAGCTGAGCTTTTTCCCCCACCTTAAAGATCTCTTACCCCGCTAGAGCTTGGCCTGACTCATAAAAGGGGTGGGTCCAGATGGCACACTATGCACTCACAACTGGACAGACTGCTGCAGATATGGAGAATTGTGGTGGGGAGATGTTGGAGAGGGCCAGAAGAGAGATAAAGAGGTGGAGAAAGAAGGTGCAGCAGCTGGAAGAGAGAACAGACAGGACTGCTGCTGTGCCTGCCGCTCTTCTTTCCGTGACTCAGCACGGGACACAGCCATCTAGGGACAGCCTAATGAAAATTGTGACAACTATGCGGACAGAGCGAGTTCAAGGGGCAGCTGCTTTGGGCCCCACAACCTTGAGTGGGCATGGGGAAGCTGAGCTTTTTCCCCCACCTTAAAGATCTCCCACCCCGCTAGAGCTTGGCCTGACTCATGAAAGGGGTGGGTCCGGATGGCACACTACGCGCCCACATATTGCAGTCCATACCGGAAGGGTTAGTTTTGGGGTAGCTGTAAGGAGGGTGGTCCATGTAGGGCAGCACTGAATTGTGTCAAAAACGAACTGCACCCGTCTCCCAGCTCTGAAAAGAATTACATTGAGAACATAAAACGGCCTCACTTCTCCCCTTTTGTATGTGTTGGGGAGGATAACGACACATTGACTATAGTTACATTCATACAATTTCTCTGTGTGTGTGTGTGTCCGTATGCTCCGTTCTCATTATTCACTGTCTATTACGAGTCACCGCGATTGTTCTTGTGTATCACCAACTTCTCCAAGCTGTAAAAAAATGATGAATATGTTGAATCCTGTTATATTTTTATAAAATAGTCCCCCTGTTCATACAGACAGAGATGAATAACAGCGAGACGTAATTCACGGATAATCAAACGCAGAGGACACCAAATCCCCAAGACATGAGAAAAGATTGCAGAGTCCTCTATAGCTCACGTCTGAGAATTCCTTCATGTTCTGCAGAAGACACGAAGACGAATGATTAGAAGGGGAACATTTGGGTAGATCTCAGACATGTCACCATTCGGGGGGTGGGAAATGTTCACTGCTCATTATGTGATAGTTTGGAAAGAATATTAACCACTTATGGACCGTCCGCCATAACCCCGATTACCTTCTTTTTCAGCGGGCGGTCCGCCTTCAGATAAAAGTGGTCTCTGCGGCGGATTTGCCGCAAGATCGCTTTTATCGGCAGCAGGAAAGGGCCGACCCCCCCCCCTCCACCCAATGATTAGAAGGGAAACATTTGGGTAGATCTCAGACATATCATACCTAGAGGCGATTCAGTTCGCATTGTGCGCTATATAAGTATTTCATTCATTTCATTCATCATCATTCGGGGGGGATCGGTGATGGGGAATGTTCACTGCTCATTATGTGATAGTTTGGAAAGAATATTAACCACTTACGGGCCGCCCGCCATAACCCCGATATCCTCTTCTTCGGCAGGCGGTCCGCCTTCAGATAAAAGTGGTCTCGGTGGTGGATTCGCCGCAAGATAACTTTTATCGGCGGCGGGAGAGGGCCCTCCGCCACTTACCAGAGCCCTCGGAAGAGGCGGGGGGGATCGGGTCCGCTCCCTGGCTTGGTATGGAGACGGCTGAGGGGAAGACGACCCCCACCCATCTCAATATTATTGCTGGGCGGAAGTGACATCAAAACGCCATAAATGGACTTCTTTTTTTTTCAAAATCTAATTATTTATTTTTTATTGCATTTTTGTGTATATATATATATATATATATGCAGGGCTTTTTTTCAGCGGGAATGCAGTTCCGGCACCTCCTGCACTGACTGTTAAGTAATGGCCAGGGATGCTGGGGTGTGCTGCAGGGTACTGATGCTCACTGCTGGCTGATCTATTTTTGCAGGGGGGTCTATTGTTGCTGAGGAGGTCTATTGTTGCTGGTGGGGGACCTATTGTTGCTAGGGGCGGGTCTCCTCCATTTCATGCCCTTGTCTTCCTCTTGCTGGGGGGGGTCAGTTGTTGCTGAAGGAGCTCTACTATTGGGGGAGGGGTCTATTGTTGATGGCTGCCAGAGAGTCTATTAATGCTGGCTGTGCAGAGATCTGTTGATGCTGCCGGGAGCCTATTTTTGCTTGAGGGGGGGGGGGGGGGGGTTTGTTGTGGGTGGTACATTGTTGTTAGGGGGATCTATTGTTGCTGGCTGAATGGGATCTACTTTACTGTTTTTCTTGATATCATTACCAAATTCCATACAAATAACTTAGCACAGCCTTTCTCAACCTTTTCAACATGAAGGAACCCTTGAAATGGTTCTCTGGTCTCGGGGAACCCCCTGCTAAATATTAGAAATCTACAACTCATGATACATTAGTGTGATGGTCAGTGGGAGGAATGGTCCTTACACTTGTGGTCATGGGGAAGAATTACCCCCTTACAGATGGCTAAAAAGATCAATGGTGTGGGTGGGAACTTAAGAGGCAGAAACTGCCCAATGCTGAAGGAATCCCTAGCAACCTTTGGAGGAACCCTGGTTGAGAATCACTGACTTAGCACCACAAAATGATACTTGGTTCTGTATTTTCTAAAAAAGGTGGTACTGGGAGGTGGGTAGAAGATGGAGCCAAAGGACGGTGCTCGGAGGTGGGTAGGAGATGGAACCAAAGGATGGTGCTCGCAGGTGGGTAGGAGATGGAACCAAAGGACGGTGCTCGGAGGTAGGTAGGAGATGAAACCAAAGGACGTGCTCGAGGTGGGTAGGACATGTAACCGAAGGACGGTGCTCGGAGGTAGGTAGGAGATGAAACCAACGGACGTGCTCGAGGTGGGTAGGACATGTAACCGAAGGACGGTGCTCGGAGGTGGGTAGGAGATGGAATCAAAGGACAGTGCTCGGAGGTAGGGGGAAGTGAAAAGGGGAGTTCCTGAGAAAAAAAGCCCTGTATATATGATATCTGAGTGCTCCAAGGGCCGGATAAAGGCAAACAAAGGGGCACATCTGGCCCCAGGGCCGCAGTTTGGAGACCTCTGCCATGACTGATGTCACATGAAGATTTGTCCCCATTGGAAGATTTCCCCCAAACCTCCAGCTCAGTTGGCCATCACGTTGGATATTAACAGCGTGGCGCGGTGCCTGCTCTTCCATATAACACAGTACAGTAAGCTCTTTATCTTCCCTATAACTTACTGACAGTTTCTAGTAAATTCCTCTCGCTGCTCGCTGTAGATAACAAGCCAGCCTCTTTTAAAGGGTATAAAACGTTAAAAGAGAATGTATAAATAATCCAGACTTGGCCGTTCTCTGTATAAATAACACGTTACTATGAAGACAGGAGTGGAGGTTTCATGAGACGATACAGCGGGCAGTGGAGCAGCGGCGGCTGCTGCTACATATTTTAGGGGGGGCAAACTAACCAACTGCCCAGGGGGAGATGGGTAGGAAGGCACCAATCGTCACTAGCACCCCCCACCCTGAACCCTGACACAACCCTGATACACTGACCTACCTGACATACATACACTGACCTACCTACCTGACATATATTGACCTACCTGACATACCCACACTGACCTACCTACCTGATATACACTGACATACACACACTGACCTACCTGACATACATGCACTGACCTACCTACCTGGCATACACACACTGACCTACCTGACATACATACACTGACCTACCTACCTGACATACATACACTGACCTACCTACCTGACATACATTGACCTACCTGACATACACACACTGACCTACCTACCTGACATACATACACTGACCTACCTACCTGACATACACTGACCTACCTAGCATACACACACTGACCTACCTAACCAGGAGACAGACTTCATGTGCCCTGCAGCAGCTCAGCCCAGCCGTGGAGTGTGATGCCGTCATCATCACTCGCCGAGCGGGGATCTCACAGTGATGTGGCGTGACGACCGCTTTGTAATTCCCGCCTTCTGGAGCCTGCAGCACCTATGATGGATGTCACACGTCCCGCGGTCCCGACATTGGACCGGGGGGATGTCCATCATAGGCGCTGCAGGCTCCAGAATGCGGGACCTGCTTTGTCACTCGGCTGCATTCGGCAAGGCGTTCGGGATCAGTCCGGTCCCTGATCGGCAGAGGTGTCCGGGGCTAACAATACAATGGTGCATGCCTGAGACCCGGGGCTTTTCGAGGACCCACTTGGGGTTCCAGCCCCCCCCCCCCTCGACGCCACTGGACACACTCCTAAACCTTGTGGACAGCCTTCCCAGAAGAGTTGAAGCTGTTATAGCTGTAGGGTGGGCCAACTCAATATTGAACCCTACAGACTAAGACTGGAATGCCAATAAAGTTCATGTGTGTGTAAAGGCAGGTGTCCCAATACTTTTGACAATATAGTGTATTCATTGTTGAGGAATCATTAGAGCAATAATAAAAAAAAAAAAAAAAAACAGTATAATCTGTCTAACACCAGCTGTACCACCATACCATCCTTCAATCTGGAGCTGGCCCACACAGTACTTCTTTTCTGCCACTAGATGGCACTCCTCTTCTAGGTTGAGTGACAGGCCGCATTATTCCACCCACTTCCTCTTAGCCTGGGTTGTCATGGACCCGCCCCCTGCCATCATGCGGCCTGGGATCAGAGTACTACTGTGCTGCATTAACCTCTTCTAGAGCCATCCAAAAAAACGTAAAGTGGTCGTTTTTTACCTACAGCTTATAATAAAACTGACTTGTGGTTTAAATGAATATATCCTAATCGTGCTCCGCTCAGGAGATAGTCAGGTGAGCGGCAGCCGGTGACATCACTGGAGCATGCACCCCGAGGGATCGGCATACCCGCAGAGCTCTGTGCCGTGACCGTCACTCGTGGAAGCGGCATCAGCCCGGCTCAGCAAAGCAACCGCAGCCCACGGACCCGCAATGAAGACCACAAGATAGAAGCCTCTGCAGCGGTGACAGCAATGCCGGCTGCTGGGTGGCCTCATTTCAAGGGGAGTGTTTCATAATGTGATAGTATGTGATGCAATGAATACTAGCACATTGTGCCTATACCTTACAGGTAGAGTTTTCTTTTTCCCCTCAATGTTTATTATCGCTTTAATATAAACGCAAAACTCCATAAAAAAAAAAATACTCAATCCTGTCGTATCAGCCAAAGGATTTTTCTTTCTGGCCACTGCAATAAAAATAATAATACAAATATTATTATTATTATTATTATTATTATTATTATTATTATTATTATTGTTGTTATTTTTATTTTATTTTGTATTATTATTAATAATATATATGTTTAAAATATTATTATAATTATTGTTATTACAATAATAATTACAATAATAATAATTGCATTATTATTTTTAATGGAGTATCTATACAAATTATTAATATGTATTATTATTGTTATTATTATTATATTATATGATTATTATTATTATTATTATTATTATTATGAATAATAATATTTTTTTTCTTGTTAATATTATTATTATTTTTAATGTTATGAGTATCTATACAAATTATTAATAAGTATTATTATTGATTTGATATGGAATTTGTACTGTGCCGAATGCACTCCATTAGCATTATTATTATTATCATTATTAATTATTATTAATATTAATGTTATGAGTATCTATACAAAATATCAATATGTTTTATTATTATTATATTATTATATTAGTATTAATGTTTTTTTATTAGTATTATTACTATCATTATTAATGTTATTAATATCTATACAAATTATTAATAAGTATTATTATTGTTATTATTATATTATTATAAAAAAAAATCTTATTAGTATTATTATTATTTGTATTCATGTTATGAGTATACAGATTATTAATAAGTATTATTATTATTATTATTATTATTATTAATAATCATAATATTTTTTTCTTATTAGAATTAATATTAATGTTATGAGTATCTATACAAAAAATTAATATGTTTTATTATTATATTATTATTATTTGTATAAATTTTTGTTATTCTTATTATTACTATTATTATTAATGTTATTAATATCTATACAAATTATTAATAAGTATTATTATTGTTGTTATTATATTATTATTATTGTTATTAATATTGTTTCTTATTAATATTATTATTATTATTATTTTTATTCATGTTATGAGTAGCTATACAAATTATTAATAAGTATTATTATTGTTATTATTATTATCATCATTAATAATACATAATTTTTTCTTATTATCATTAATGTTATGAGTATCTATACAAATTATTAATATGTATTATTATTATTATTATTATTACTATTATTATTAACAATCTCTTGTTAGAATTATTATTACTGTTATTAAAATAACTATAATATTAATAACTGTATTATTATTTTTATAGGAGTATCTATACAAATTATTAATATGTATTATTATATTATTATTATTATTATTATTATTATTATTAATAATAATAATATTTTTTCTTATTGGTATTATTATTTTTACTGTTATTAAAATAATAATTATAATAATAATTGTATTAATATTTTTATCGGAGTGTCTATACAAATTATTAATTATATTATTATTATTATTATTATTATTATTATTAATAATAATAATAATAATAATATTTTTTTCGTATTGGTATTATTATTATTACTGTTATTAAAATAATAATTATAATAATAATTGTATTAATATTTTTATCGGAGTGTCTATACAAATTATTAATATGTACTATTATTATTACTATTAATAATAATAAGAAATATTGATATTGAGAGTAATAATAATAATAGATACAATTATAGCACACAAATCTTGGCCAATGCAGCTACACATTCTCTGATATGATAATCATAACTATGCTAGACATCCACAGACAGCCAGGCCGTCGGGTTTGCATTCTGCGCAGTCAAGGACAAGAGAGCGAAGCCAACCGAGGAATTTCAAATTCTTCAAACTTATAAGGAAAAAAGTTTGTCATTTCAAATTTGCAAAAGTAATTTACTCTAAAGGTGTCAATGTGTTCAGGATAAGAGAGCAGGTTTGAGTGTCAGCTCATTGTTGTCATGTTTACAAAGTATACATATCACACATCGGAAACTTTTAATGGATTACATCTTATAGGAGAAATTGATGGTATATATTTAGGGTATATATATTCAATTCAGTGCTGAACTTAGTGGGTCTTATTATGTAGGCAGTGCTGGAACAAGGTCCTCCCAAGTTAGGGATTCCAAAGTGTGACAACCCCCCTCCCCCCATTTCTCCCCCAACTCTTTAATTCACACCAAAAATAAAGAAATAATAATTTAAATGGTGGAAAAAAAAAAGGAATAGGGGAATAAATAAAGATGATAATAAATTAAAATGAATCAGCTACAATTCTAACTACAATTATTAGGGTTAAAAAAATGAATTAATGTTAATTAAAATTTTTATTCTTGATTCCCTTCATAAATCATGTCTCGGGTACAAAGCATTTTTTAAATATGTCCTACAAACACGAACAACCGCAAACTAAAGAGGTTAGATACACATATTTTTTTTTTAAAGTAAAGAAATAAAGGCGTTAATAGAAATAAATTGGTGTTCACCAAGGAACAATAAGGGGGAAAATGTTTACAAAAATTTGCTTTGATTTTTTTATTTAATAAAGCACTTTGCCGAGGGCATTTCACATCAGTCCTGAACTTAGCGGGTCTTTATTAGGCAATCAGTGTCGGGACAAGGACAAGGATGGCAAAGTGTGACCCCTTCTCTCCCAAATCTTTAATTCAGCACTACAAAAATAAAAAAATAAAAATATGTAAATGGTGAAAAAAAAAAAAAAGGAATAGGGAAGCAAATAAAGATGATAATAAATTAAAATGAATCGGCTCAAATTTTAACTACAATTATTAGGGTTAAAAAACAAATTCTAAATTTTATTCTTGATTCCCTTCATAAATCATGTCTCCGGTACAAAGCATGTTTTAAATCTGTCCTACAAACACGAACAAACGCAAACTAAAGAGGTTAGATACACATTATTTTAATTTTAAAAAAGTAAGGGAAGAAGGGTATGAAGGAGTTAGTAAAAACAAATTAGTGTTCACTAAGGAACAATAATGTTTACAAAAATTTGCTTTGATTTTTCATTTACATATACAGTATAACAGGTATACAGCACTTTGCCGAGAGCATTTCACTTCAGTCCTGAACTTAGCGGGTCTTTTTTAGGCAATCAGTGGCGGGACAAGGTCCTCCCAAGTCAAGGATGCCAAAGTGTGACCCCTTCTCTCCCAAATCTTTAATTCAGCACTACAAAAATAAAAATAAAAAAATATGTAAATGGTGAAAAAAAAAAAAAGGAATAGGGAAGCAAATAAAGATGATAATAAATTAAAATGAATCGGCTCAAATTTTAACTACAATTATTAGGGTTAAAAAAACAAATTAGTGTTATTACAAAATTTTATTTTGGATTCCCTTCATAAAAGGCACAGTTTTGGGCACTTTGATGAGGGCATTTCACTTCAGTCCTGAACTTAGCGGGTCTTTATTAGGCAATCGGTGCCGGGACAAGGTCCTCCCAAGTCAAGGATGTCAAAGTGTGACCCCTTCTCTCCCAACTCTTTAATTCAGCACTACAAAAAAAAAAATGTAAACTTTAAATCAGCCTTTCTCAACCTTCTCAACCTTCTCAACCTTCTCAACCTTCTCAACCTTCTCAACCTTTTCAACATGGCGGCGGCACAGTGGTGTAGTGGTTAGCACTCTCACCTAGCAGTAAGAAGGGTCGCTGGTTCAAATCCCAACCACGACACTACCTACCTGGAGTTTGCATGTTTTCCCTGTGCCTGCGTGGGTGTACTCCAGTTTCCTCCCACACTCCAAAGACATGCAGGTAGGTTAGTTGGCTTCTGTCCAAAATTGGCCCTAGTATATGAATGGGGACCTTGGATTGTGGGCTTCTTGAGGGTAGGGACCAATGTGAGTGTGAGGGATTCTTTAATTCAGGATCCCTAGTATATGAATGGGGACCTTGGATAGGGATAGGGGTAGACACTCACTCCGGTTGAACTGGATGGACTGGTGTCAGGCAGTTGGGACTACAGGGAGTTTCCCGGTGGGCCGATGGCTCAGTGGGCCGGTCAGGTGCAATCCTGGTGCCGCTCCTCTCTGACAGTGAGTGATTGCGATTTCACTCCTGTTAGGTGGAGCAGCTGCCGTCACTTGCTGGAGAGAGCATTAGGCCTTCTGCTTCCTCCAGCCTGCAGGGGGAGACAGACAGCTGGCAGACGTTCCATCCTCTCTCCCCTTATCACTTGTCACTTATCACATGACTGGAGAGAGGAACGAGAAGCTGCCTTCAAAACTGAGTACACGTGGGAGGGGGAGGAAAGGGAGGACACTCTGATGTAAGGGGAAGTGCTGATGGAGACACTCAAAATTAAAGTGGGCCAGTCATGATGAAGTCCAGGGCCAAATTTTTGTCCCGGTCCAGTCCTGACTGGTGTCTTTATTCAACCTTACTAACTATTAAACACAGAGGAACCCTAGAAATAGTTGTCCAGTCTCAAGGAACCCCTGCTAAAAATTAGAACTCTACAACTCATGATACATTAGTGTGATGGTCAGTGGGAAGAACGGTCCTTACACTTGTGGTCATTGGGAAGAATTACCTCCTCACAGATAGTTAAAAAGATCAATGGTGTCAGTGGGAACTTATCTGAGAGGCAGAAATTGCCCAATGCTGAAGGAACCTCTAGCAACCTCAGGAGGAACCCTAGTTGAGAATCACTGCTTTAAATGGTGAAAAAATAAGTAATAGGGAAGGAAATAAAGATGATAGTAAATTAAAATTAATCAACTCAAATTTTAACTACAATTATTAGAGTTAAAAACAAATTAGTGTTATTTCAAAATTTTATTCTGGATTCCCTTCATAAAAGGCACAGTAATCATGTCTCGGGTACAAAGCATTTTTTTTTTAAATCTGTCCTAAAAACACGAACAAGCGCAAACTAAAAAGGTTAGATACACATTATTTTTAATTTTAAAAAAGTAAGGGAAGAAGGGTATGAAGGAGTTAATACAAACAAATTTGTGTTCACTAAAGGAATAATAAGGGGCAAAATGTTTACAAAAATGTGTTTCGATTTTTTATTTAATACAGAACTTTGCCGAGGGCATTTCACTTCAGTCCTGAACTTAGCGGGTCTTATTATGCACTCAGTTCCCGGGACAAGGTCCTCCCATCTTAAGGATTCAAAAGTGCGACACCCCCCCCCCCCTTCTCCCTCAACTCTTTAATTCAGCACTACAAAGAAAAAAAATTAAACGGTGAACAAAAAGGAATAGGGAAATAAGCGAAGATGATAAAGATGATAATACAAACATTTGCTTTGATTTTTTATTTACATATACAGTATAACAGGTATACAGCACTTTTTCCGAGGGCATTTCACTTCAGTCCTGAACTTAGCGGGTCTTATTAGGCAATCAGTGGCGGGACAAGGTCCTCCCAAATCAAGGATTCATAAGTGTGACACCTTCCCCCCGCCCCTTTCTCTTCCAACTCTTTAATTCAGCACTACAAAAAAATTTAAATGGTGAAAAAAAAAGGAGTAGGGGAATAAATAAAGATGATAAAGATGAAAATAAATTAAAATGAATCAGCTCCAATTTTAACTACAAATATTAGGGTTAAAAAACAAATTCTAAATTTTATTCTTGATTCCCTTCATAAATCATGTCTCGGGTACAAAGCATGTTTTAAATATGTCCTACAAACACGAACAAAAGCAAACTAAAGAGGTTAGATACACATTATTTTTAATTTTAAAAAAAGTAAGGGAAGAAGGGTATGAAGGAGTTAGTAAAAACAAATTAATGTTCACTAAGGAACAATAATGTTTACAAAAATTTGCTTTGATTTTTCATTTACATATACAGTATAACAGGTATACAGCACTTTGCCGAGAGCATTTCACTTCAGTCCTGAACTTAGCGGGTCTTTTTTAGGCAATCAGTGGCGGGACAAGGTCCTCCCAAGTCAAGGATGCCAAAGTGTGACCCCCTTCTCTCCCAACTCTTTAATTCAGCACTACAAAAAAATAAAAATAAAAATAAATTAAAATGGTGAAAAAAAAAAAAAAGGAATAGGGAAGGAAATAAAGATGATAATAAATTAAAATGAATCGGCTCAAATTTTAACTACAATTATTAGGGTTAAAAACAAATTTGTGTTATTTCAAAATTTTATTCTGGATTCCCTTCATAAAATCATGTCTCGGGTACAAAGAATTTTTTTTATAATCTGTCCTACAAACATGAACAAGCGCAAACTAAAAAGGTTAGATACACATTATTTTTCATTTTAAAAACGTAAGGGAAGAAGGGTATGAAGGAGTTAATACAAACAAATTTGTGTTCACTAAAGGAATAATAAGGGGCAAAATATGTACAAAAATGTGTTTTGATTTTTATTTAAAGTGGTTGTAAACCCTTAGGCCGCGTACACACGGGCGGACTGTCTGACGGACTTGGGCCGCTGAAACGTGTTTCAGCGGACAGTCCGCTCGTGTGTGGGCTTCAGCGGACTTTTTCAGCGGACAGTCTGGCGGACTAAGTCTTTCGTAATTTCCGTAATATTGTCCGTCCAAACTTGGTTTCAGCGGACAGTCCGCTCGTGAGTAGGCTAGTTCGACGGACTAAGTATGGCGCATGCTCAGAAAGGATTTACACGGCCGAAGGTTGCATTGCAGTGTATTGGACGTCGTATTTCTAGTCCCGTCGTACGTGCCGTACACGTCATCGCGCAAGCTTTCAGCGGACTGTCTGTTCGTCGTGTGTGGTCAAGTCCGTTCATTCAAAAGTAGGACGGACTGTCTGTCGGATTGTCTGACGGACTTAGTTGGACGGATAGTCCGCCCGTGTGTACGCGGCCTTACAAACCACTTTGACCTATATGTAAGCCTAGATTAAGGCTTACCTGTAGGTCCAAGAAATATCTCCTAAATCTATACGGTTTAGGAGATATTTACAAAAAGACAGCCACCGCTGTCTACGGCACGCGCGCCGTAGACAGCAGTGAGCAGGCGCACTGGCAGGCCGCAGATATGCCGCGAGTGTCGGCTCCCATGCGCATGCGCGGGAGTGACGTCCTCGCTGCTCCGGCGAATCACAGCGCCGGAACAGCGAGACCCTGAAGTCACTCCGGGATCCATGGCAGCGGAGGACATGAAGACAGGGGACCACTTCGGGGGCTTCGTTCTCAGGTAAGTTATTCATAATGAGCTAGTATGCTATGCATACTAGCTCATTATGCCTTTGCCTTGCAGGTTGCTTTTTTTTTTTTTCACATGGGTTTACAACCACTTTAATTCAGCACTTTGCCGAGGACATTTCACTTCAGCCCTAAACTTAGTGGGTCTTATTAGGCAATCAGTGCCGGGACAAGGTCCTCCCAAGTTAAGGATTCCAAAGTGTGACACCCCCCCTCCCCCTTTCTCCCCCAACTCTTTAATTCAGCACTACAAACAAAAAAAATTTAAATGGTGAAAAAAAAAGGAGTAGGGAAATAAATAAAGATGATAAAGATGATAATAAATTAAAATTAATCAGCTACAATTTTAACAAATATTACAAATATTATGGTTAAAAAACAAATTCATGTTAATTCAAAATTGAATTCTTGATCCCCTTCATAAATCATGTCTCGGGTACAAAGCATTTGTTAAATCTGCCCTACAAACACGAACAACCGCAAACTAAAACGTTTACATACACCTATTTTCAATTTAAAAAAAAAAACTAAGGGAAGAATAGAAGGCTATGAAGGATTAAAAAAAGTTTGTTTTTAATTTTTCATTTACATACAGTATAACAGTATTTTATGAATAAAAAAGTGCTGAAAGTAGTGAAAATGTTAGTTCTTTGGCAATCAAACTGATCCAATAGCTTTCTTACTTCCTGAGCCGTTGGTCCAGTATGAGTTTGCCAATTGGGGATTTCTTTACAGACTGTATGCATATTCCACGTCTTATTCAAGAAATATGAAATATCAAAGAAGTAGAATTAAGGGAGGGTAGTAACCCCTGTCAGATATTATTTTTGTCGGGGGGTTTGAAGGCATAGCAGTTCTACTTTTCTTTCTTAAATTGATTACGAGCTTTCAAAATGTGGCCCTTTGAGAGGTGCTTGTCAAATGATAGATCCCTTTTTTTATAGATGTATTTTTTGTATATGTGTTTTTGTATTTTTCTTGATTGTTTAGTATTGTTGTCTTTGGAATGATATGGAAGGTTTTGTATGTCTATAATAATTTAATAAAAATAATTGAAATAGATATTATTTTTGTCATCTGTGCCTCATTGCGGAGGTTTCACTTCCTGTCCCATAGGCAAACAGGAAAAGTGAGGAAATCCCTGCAAATTAAGGGAATTCTTTGATGAACCCGTCCCCGTCTCCCCAACCACCCTCCATGTCACCAGAACTTGTGTCCTAATTGGACGATTTCCCCTCCTATTACTTTTCTGGGGACAACTCAAAAACTTTGGGATTTAATTTTACTTTCACTTTCAATGATAATGGCATAGCCCCCAACTGTCCTTGATTTGGAGGGACTGTTCCTGATTCGGAGCAATGTCCCTCTGTCCCTCTTCCCCCCTCATTTCTCCCTCATTTTGGTCTGATCTATATAGTTGTATATAAAATGCACTTCTTATCTTTTAAAAAGTGTTTCCCAGTGCTAAACCTTTCATCCAAATTCTAAATTGCTACATTTGTAAATCTTAAAAGCCAATATAAAGGAATAGTAGTGGTAAAAAAAAGCACATGTGTGTTTAATTAACCTTTTTTTTGGAGGGGTTAATTCTCCTTTAAGGGGGTGTGGCAGGGGGGAGTGTTCTATGCCTACATACATTTGCTAGTAGGTGTCCCTCATTCCCATCTCAAATTGTTGGGAGGTATGTAGTGTAGAGTGACCAGACATCCCCGGTTTCCGGGGACAGTCCCCGGATTGAGGACACTGTCCCCGGGCTAAGTCTGTCCCCAGTTTTGTCCCCGGATTGGATTTGAACAGGGGTTGGGGCAATTTCAAAGTCAGGCAGTGCAGAATTAAAAAAAATGTAAAATCTCAATTACACCCCCCGCTCCACTGCTCCTACTAGCTTAGGAAGGTGTCTTTTTTTCCATTTTCCATTATTTGCCCATTTTTTTCCATATTTTTTTGCCCCTCTCTGATCATACGCTGGTCGGAGCGGAGGGAATATTTCTTCAGTTTCGGGTGCATGCCCATTCAGCTCCGCTCGCATGCTCTTCCGCCTTGGCTCAAGTCCCGGCCAGCCGCCTGCCTGCTTATCTTCTTGCCTTCTCTGGCGGAGTGATCTTCTTCCCCACCCAGTAGTAGCCGGGGCCCAGAGAGTAAGACTTGACAGGCTGTAAGGCGAGTGGCGGCGGCGAGAGCCATTGATTGCCGCCATTACTAGTAAAAAAAAAAAATATGTCCCCGGATTTCATTTAAAAAAATCTGGTCACCTTAATGTAGTGGTAAACAGGTCAAATAGAGAGAGGGTGAATCTCTCTAACAGGGGCACAGACAGCAATAAAAACTGACAGGCGTTCTAATACCTCTGCACTTTATCCAAAACAAACAAAAATAAAGTTTTGCCTTTTGAAGGAGATCACTAAAGCAGCATTTAATTTGTACAGGTCTCTGTCTAGCACAGTGATGGCAAACCTGGGCACCCCAGATGTTTTGGAACTACATTTCCCATGATGCTCATGCACTCTGCAGTGTAGTTGAGCATCATGGGAAATGTAGTTCCAAAACATCTGGCGTTCCAAGGTTCACCATCACTGGTCTAGCACAACACAAAATGTATTTCTTTTCTTTAGGAAAGATTGATTATTTATGAATTTACATTTTATTGTGTCTTTATTTGTACAAAGTTCTTATTTTACAAATAAATATGTAACACATGGTGCTTCTACTAAACATCGCTTGCAGAGCATACTAGGCTTTCCAATAAGAAAGTCCAGCTATGGTTTGTACTGACTGCTGTAACTGTCACTTTTGCTGAAATGATTGGTATACAACAGGAAGTAGGGAAAATAATGAATCCATCAACAGGATCAACATGTAATAATAAATATATATTTATATATAAATGTGTGTGTGTGTATATATATGTATATATATATATATATATATATATACACACACACACACACACACACACACACACACACACACACACACACACACACACACACAGTATATATCTATATATCTATCTATCTATATCTATCTATATCTATATCTATATATATATATATACTGTATATATATATACACACACCGTTTTATATATATATATATATATATATATATATATATATATATATATATATATATAGCCATTGCTGACGTTCTTCTGTTTTTATTGTTCTATGTTCCTGACTTCCTTCTATGTACTTCTGTCTTACAAAGTTCTCTGTTAGGGCCGGTTCACACTGCTGCAATGCCAGACATCGCATGTGATTCGCGCTGCACACACACCGTTTTATATATGTATATATATATATATATATATATATATATATATAGCCATTGCTGACGTTCTTCTGTTTTTATTGTTCTATGTTCCTGACTTCCTTCTATGTACTTCTGTCTTACAAAGTTCTCTGTTAGGGTCGGTTCACACTGCTGCAATGCCAGACATCGCATGTGATTCGCGCTGCACTGCTCTGCAAATCACAAGCGATGTCTGTGTGATGCGAACTCAGCCATACATGCTGTATAGCTGAATTTGCGTCGCATTTGGACTAAAATCATGCAGGAACCTTTTTTTGGATGTTCACACCCATGCGATCCGATTCCTGTCCGAATTGACAGTTCGCACTGCGATATGCGAACCAAACTGGGGGCGTCATTAACATTCTATCGATGCCCACAGCGGTTCACATAGGGCAGTGTGAAGCGCCGGTGGGTGACGTGCGATGCAAGAGCCCGTACTGGATTTGCATGCGTTCCCGCATGGCAGCAGTTTGAATGGAGTCTTAATGTATTATTGGTTCACACTCTGCTTCACACATAATTGTTAATATTTTGCACATATACCAAAGATAAAGGAGATCTTTTTGCTTGCTGGGCCTAGGGGACCATCTATGAGTTTATTTCCCACTAATCACACTTACTGTACTCATACATGAGATATATCGATGACATTTTTTGTAATCTGATTTGGTTCAATGGCTTTATTACAACTATTCATCATCATCTTGGAAAGCGGTTGTAATTTATAAGTCACTAGAGAATGCAATCCATCCTCTTTGTTTTTTCATAATGATGAAGTAAGCAATGTAGCTCATTATGAGTATTTATCATGCCCTTATAATGAGGCCTTGGCTGTCTGTCTGAGCCATGCTACAAATGGAAGCAGTCAACTTGGGAGTCACCGTATGGTAATCTTTGTCATAAGTGACATTATCCAGCTAAAGAGGCCCTGGAGATGGTATTTCTGGTCAAGGCTTCAATAGAAATAAATGGATCATACATTTTAGTTTTTAATAGAAGTCATGGAAATGTTTAATAGCTTGGGGTCACCAAAATATAAATGTAATGATTACAGGTAGTACTGCTGTTTGGTAGGATTGGACATGTTCAGATCGGAGGCTTACTGGTCTTTCCAGCTGAGGGTGGAACTATGGCAGTGTGAGAATTGTTTTAGAGACCTAAGCTGCTCAACTGCAGATGGACCTATTAGACGTGCCTAGTAAGGACAATTGTATGATTGAGTAGTCTGTTTCAAGTCTTTATTGGTAATGATGGTGCAGTATCACCAACATGTTTCCTTTTTCAGGGGCTGAAAAATAAAGGTGAAAACAATGATTCAGTAATCAATTAAAATCTCAGTAAAATATATGCGTACTAATACCTGACAGTGGTGGAGCAAGTTGAGTGAACACTAAATAATTGAAAATTATATTTCCAGATATTTGGTACAAAGGTAAACAGAACAGGATTTAAAGGCTTGACATTAAATAATATTTAAAAAAAAGACGCCATACAAATATATAGATATAGATCTATATATATATATATATATATACACACACACACACACACACACACACACACACACACACACACACACACACACATATATACACACACACAGTGCCTTGAAAAAGTATCCATACCCCTTGACATTTTTTATAACTTATTTTTTTCTTTTTTATAACCTAACCCTGCTTTAAACTTCTCCACACCTGTATCCCTGGCATGTCTGGTGTGTTCCTTGGCCTTCATCATGCTGTTTGTTCACTAAGGTTCTCTAAAAAACCTCTGAGGGCTTCACAGAACAGCTGTATTTATACTGAGATTAAATTACACATAAGTGGACTCTATTTACTAATTACGTGACTTCTGGAGGCAATTGGTTCCGCTAGATTTTAGTTAGGGGTATCAGAGTAAAGGGGACTGAATAAAATTGCACGCCACACTTTTCAGATATTTGTAAAAATATTTGAAAACCATTTATCATTTTCCCTCCACTTCACAATTATGTGCCACTTTGTGTTGGTCTATCTCATAAAATCCTAATAAAATACATTATACACTTTTGCTTGTAACATGACAAAATTTGGAAAATTTCAAGGGTATGAATACTTTCTCAAGGCACTGTATATATGTAGCGCCAGTTCCTGATGAGCATGCGCTATATGTTTTTGAAAATTAATATTCCTAGGGCTAAGTTTGCTAAATTATGGTTTCAGTACCAGTCTGCCTGGATTGCACTGAGTTCTCCTAGGCCGCAGGTGTCGCTGTCACCGCTGGCAAGTGGTAAAAGTTGGGTGTATTGAGTACTGCGTTTTCTCGGAACCAGCTCAGTGGGAGTGTTCTCCTGCTGTGCACTCTGGGAGGTGGTATTTAAGGTACTGGGATCACGTGTTTAGGGTGGTTCTGTTCCGGTCCAGAAGATATTTTTTGGCGGTTTGGTCCTGGTCCTCCTGACCAGCCCCCATGGCCCTCCTGGCCTGTGGTGCGGATCCATGCATTTCAAAGTCTCGGGGCTGGATAGCCCAAGGCAAAGTAATTGCAGGGACAGGCCTGTATGGATATCGAGGTCTGAGGATTCGAGGGTGGTCCAGTCGTCTAAGGAGAGGCCCAGCAACTGGAGAAGCATCCAGGGGAGGACTCTTCAGGAGAAGGCCGTGCACAAGGCTGGTTTCTCTGAAGGAGCCTGGAGGCTCAGTTGAAGGACACTTTTATGGACTTACATCCATACGGTATCGCCGGACCGGCTGAGAGATACTGGTACCGTATGATAGTTCTATAAATTTGTCTATGACCCTTGGCTACGCTCAAGTCTGTGGCAGAGACTTTTCTCAAGTATTTTACGCTCAAGTCTGTGGCCGAGACTTTGCTCTACTTTGCTTAACACCGTACCGGCTGCTGGGCCTAGTGAGAGGAGGTCTATCCGGAAGGTTTTGAGAATCCAGCTGTGAAACGGTTATTCTCTGGATTTCTTCTATAAGACACTTTCTATTTTTGCAGTCCAAAAGTACCTGAACTTCCTCCTAAAAAAGGAGATCCAGTGTTAGTTTCTGCATTTCTTTGGGCCATCTACCACGGGAAACTCCTAGACAGAGACGAGGTCCAGAATGGTAAGCCCAATAAAACCAGCAGCTCCTTCGGGGGTCAGTGTTACATATATATATTACGGAAAATTGTTGCCCATACTTACTGTGAATTATTTCCTTCCCTGGATCCTCCTCGCGTCAGCCTAAAATGGGTCATCTCCACCCCCTCTGACCCCTTCAGGACAACCTCTTCCTAGCCTATAAAGGACCATTGACTCCTCCTCCCCCCCTACCAGTGTTTAGGAATGTGCCCGATGTGTTCTGCCCCAGGGGACATGCATCAATGAAAAAAAAAGGTTTTAAACCGCCAGTTTTTTTCGGGAGCAGTGATTATAATAATGCTTAAAGTGAAACAATAAAAATTAAATATTCCTTTAAATATTGTGCCTGGGGGTTGTTCTTACTATGCCTGTAAAGTAGCGCATTTTATTTAGAACAATACCACAGCAAAATTACATTTCTAGGCGAAAAAAACGCCATTTAAAACTGATCGCGGCTGTAATGTATTGTCGGATCCTGGCAATATAGAAAAAAATTATTGAAAAAAACAGCATGTGTCCCCCCCCCCCAGTCCATTACCAGACCCCTCAGGTCTGGTATGGATATGAAGGGGAACCCTGCGCCAATTTTATTTTTTATTTTTTTTTAAGGGAAAAAACGCAATTTAAAACTGATCGCGGCTGTAATGTATTGTCGGATCCTGGCAATATAGAAAAATTTATTGAAAAAAATAGCATGCCCCCCCCCCAGTCCATTACCAGGCCCTTCAGGTCTGGTATGGATATGAAGGGGAACCCTGCGCCAATTTTTTTTTAAATTTTTTTTAGGGGAACCCTACACCAAAATAAAAAAAATGGCGTAGGGCCGCCCCAAATCTATACCAGACCTTTATCCATGCACGCAACCCGGCAGGCTGCAGGAAAAGACAGGGGGCTGAGAGAGCGCCGCCCCTCCCTCCTGAACCGTATCAAGCCACGTGCCCTCAACATGGGGAGGATTCCCCCAGGGTCCCCCCAAAACATCTTGTCCCCATGTTGATGGGGACAAGGGCCTCATCCCGACAACCCTTGCCCGATGGTTGTGGGGGTCTGTGGGTGGGGAGGCTTATCGGAATCTGGAAGCCCCCTTTAACAAGGGGACCCCCAGATCCCAGCCCTGAAGGGCGACTAAACTACGATACTTAAAAATCTCCATTGGTGACGCTTTAAAAATGTTTACAGGTTATCTGTTTAGAGTTACAAGGGAGATCTAGTGCTAGAATTATTGCTCTCACTTTAATGATCGTGGCGATACCTGACATGTGTAGTTGGAACACTGTTTACATATGCACAGCGTGACTTACGTATGTGCGTTCGCTTCCACGTGCAAGCACGGAGATTTACAGTAGATGGATCAGAAGGGTCGGAGAGAGTGAAATAAACTTTCCACCATCACATACAGAAAAGGAGATGGAAGGAGCTGCTATAATAATTACCATTGTTGACTTTGGGTGGGGCTATGTCTGGCTCGGATCACGTAGCCTGCAATTGCTGGTGTAGTATAGTGTGGTCCTGGACATGTGGTCATGGCTTCATTAAAAATATATTACATGGATGAGGATGAGGAGGTTAGGACGCAAATAAATAAAACTTTTTTGCATCACAGACAGAAAAGGCATTGGACAGCTTTACTATACTAACTGCCATTGCTGACTCTGGGTGGGGCTATGTTTGGCTCGGATCACATAGCCTGCAGTTGCTAGTGTAGTATAGTGTGGTCCTGAACATACGCAGATATTGTTTTTTTATTCATTGTTTTTTGCATCGGGGTCCGGGAAGGTTCTAGTTACACCTCTGGGTTGGATTGTTAGCTTTTCTGCCAAAAACAGCATCTCAAGCTAAAACGCAGAAGATATACTACTGACGTGACTTTGTCATATCTCGTTACAGGTACCTGGCATGGATCAGGAGGGTCGGAGACGGTGAAATAAAACTTTTGCCCATCGCAGACATAGGAGGCGGTGGACGGAGGAGTGACAAGAAGTATTAATTGCACTATTATTAGTCGGCCCTGACAAGCCGCTCCGTCCTCTTACCACCTGGTAATTCTTCCCTTCACAGACCGGAATTATCGGCGGAATTTGTCTGTGGAGCTGAACACTCTCACCTCTTGTCACATCCTCCTCTGGGCATTAAAGTGACACTCTGCACACGGCATCCCTCTCATTGCGTCTGGGCGGGGGAGGATAGCGTTAAGCCGGCGGTTACTAGGTAGCCGCAGTGGGGGATTGTAAATTGAGTGCTTTCCGTTTAATTTCTATAGCAACATTCAGCGTGCAGGAAACAAAATTGCTATATATATATAAATAAATAAATAAATAAATAAATATATATATATATATATATATATATATATATATATATATATATATATATATATATATATATATAAAAAACCCATATAATACAGCGCTATTTTCAAAAAAGGAATTATTTAGAAATTAAAAATTGAAAAGAATTTGTGACAAAGAAAATAAATATAATGAATGCAAAAAATTTAGCAAATGCAGCAGCAACTTAAATGTGAGATACCCACAATTTCAAATACCAATTTTTTCAAAATTTTTTCAAAAAAGCTGCGCTACAGTGATTCAATCTAATGTGTTATAGATATAAATTGATCATGCAAAAAACATGTGAATAAATAAATCCAAAAATCAAAACAAAAAACAGAAAAAGTCTATATGCAAATGTTCAAAATGTTAGTCCCTTTCCCATTAGGCAATAATTCTGCTCCACCGTGTTTTATCACACCACACCAATGAAAAGAGTGTCGCCACAGTTGCAGAAAAGGACTTTCCACCACCAACAATACTGACGCTTACCAGCTATACTGATCCCATCTCAGAGATCTAATATGGCCACTGTGAAATTACTCCCTCTGGACATGAACTGCATGGAGGATGTATCCCTTTAAGCACTCTGTTCCAGTGGTTGGTATATTCCTATGGCCACACCGCTCATTGCCCAGCACATGTATAAACAAGAGTAATCGCCATAGTGTAATATTGTCGAAATAATTTAATAAATAAAAGAATTGCACTTACATGAAATGTAAATAAACTCGCTTCCAATAAAAAAAGTTTGCCGGCCGACTTCATACAACGCTGCCCGTCGTTTCCGGGTTCAGCATAGATCGCGGTGACGTCAGCACGTCGCTCCTCCCTACGCCGTTTTGTTAGAGATAACGTCTTCCAGGGGCGTTGGTGTTTGAAGAGCGATAATAACGCCATATCTAGGTGATGCTTTAATACCTTTTATGATGTTGTAACCACTGGCGGCTGGTCCACAAGGGGCGCAGGGGCACTGCTCCCCAAGCCTGCACCATCTGCGTGGCTGTGCACTGTGCGGGGCAACGGACCAACAGGTCTCTACCAGGTCCCCCCCCCCCCCACAGACATGTGACTACATCCCAAGGCTCCAATTGGCCAGTTTAATATTATCCTCTGCCCCCCCCCCCCCCCAAGCCTTCCCACCCTGTGATACCAGTAAATACCAGCGGCTTCCAGCCTCCCAGCCAATCAGGACAGGAAGATCCAGAACCCGGAAAGAAGACCAGGTGAAGACAGAAAGATGCGCCGCCGGGCACCAGGGGAGCCATGATGGCTGGAATGCTCAGCCGTAGGGGGGAGTGGGGACCTGGAAGGGCCCATCCGTGCAACCCCCCAGAATCCTCCAGCTGCTACTGGTTGTTACCATAATGACACCATATCTGGGTGACTCTGTACCACCTTTTATGATGCTGTTACCATAATAAGGCCATATCTAGCTGACGTTAATATCTTTTATGATGTTGTTTTTATAGTAACGCCATGTCTAGGTGATGCTATACTACTTTTTATGACATTGTTACTATATTAACGCCATTATACTGTAGGTGATGCTATACTACTTTTTATGATATTGTTACTATAGTGCCGCCATATCTAGGTGATGCTTTACTACCTTTTATGATGTTGTTACCATAATAACTCCATTATAGGTGATGCTATAACTCCTTTTATGATGTCGTTGCCATTATAGTTGACGTTAAAATATCATCTATGATGCCGTTACCATAATAACGCCGTATCAAGGTGATGCGATACTACTTTTTATGATGTTGTTACTATAATAACGCCATTATAGGTGACGCGATAATACCTTTTCTAATGTTGTTAGCATAATAACGCCATTATAGGCGACGTTATATTACCTTTAATGGTGTTGTTACCATAATAATGCCATTATTATTGGTGATGCTATGCTACTTTTATGATGTTACTATAACGCCATTATAGGTGATGCTATAATTCCTTTTATGATGTTGTTACCATAATAACATCATGTCTAGGTGACACTATAATATCTTTTATGATGTTGTTACTATAATAACGCCATGTCTAGGTGATGCTATACTACTTTTTATGACGTTGTTACTATAATAACGCCATTATAGGTGACGCTTTACTACCTTTTTATGCTGTTACCATATTAACACCATTATAGGTGATGCTATAATAGCTTTTTATGATGTTGTTACCATAATAACATGTTGCAGTGATTCTATATTAGTTTGTGTGATGTCAGGATGATGCTGAGTGAAGCATTACCATAGTGATGGTGCGTTGCCATAACTATGCCAGGTTACCCAGAGTGATGTTACATCACCATATTACGGCCATCTGGGTTAACTGTTTGATTATTAAAGGGGTGACCCCCCTCACCTTTACATTCATCTCTGCTATGTCTGAGAGCTTCCTTAGTGACTATCTGTGCTATGATTAAGTTGTCAATGCAGCAACTGCTGGATTATTACAGTTGCAATCCATACAATTAGGAAGAGCCTGGTGACCTGTCCTGCCATCTGATTGGCTGTTCATGGCCATTTGTGGGCCTTCACAATTTCCCACCATGCACCCCCAGTCCTGGCAGTGGGGGTAGCATACATATGGTTACGGTTAGTAGTAATGAAGGGGTTATAACCAATTTAGGTTTGTACCAGTGGCGTCGCTAGAGGGGGGGCTTTTGGTGCTATAGCCCAGAATCTGGGGCCTGTAGCCCCGATTCTCTGCAGGGGTCCCCAAAAGGAGGTTCTCTGGGGACCCTGATGCAAGGGAAGGCTTTCTGGGGATGCCGATTTAAGGGTGATGCAAGGGGGAGGCTCTCTGGGGACTCTTATGTAAGGAGGAGGCTCTCTGGGGACCCTGATGTAAGGGGGAGGCTCTCTGGGGACTTTGATGTAAGGGGGAGGCTCTCTGGGGACCCTGATGCAAGGGGAGGCTCTCTGGGGACCCTAATGTAAGGAAGGCTCTCTGGGAACCCTGATGTAAGGGGGCTCTCTGGGGACCCTGATTTAAGGGGGAGGCTCTCTGGGGACCCTAATGTAAGGGAGGCTCTCTAGGAACCCTGATGTAAGGGGGGCTCTCTGGGGACCCTGATGTAAGGGGGGGAGCTCTCTGGGGACCCTGATGTAAGGGGGGGCTCTCTGGGGACCCTGATGTAAGGGGGGGGCTCTCTGGGGACCCTGATGTAAGGGGGAGGCTCTCTTGGGACTTTTATGTAAGGAGGAGACTCTCTGGGGACCCTGATATAAGGGGGGCTCTCTGGGAACCCTGATATATCTGTGGGGCTCTCTGGAGATATATACACACACACACACACACACACACACATATATTACTGTGTATACATGTGTATGCCCGCCCAAGTGTATGACTTTCTTTACTACGCTGCTATGGGCTCTAGCCCCAGATCTTTTGTAGACCTAGCAACGCCCCTGGTTTGTACCATTGTGCAGAACTTAATGAGATCTGGGCGTGAAAGGTGCAGTTTTTAAGGGTGTTTCAGCTTTTTTTTTCAGCCTCTAAATGCCCCTCTAGGTTATCCTATGTGGCCATGCACACGTAGGCATTTGCAGGCATATTATAAGTGGAGCGTTTAGAGGCTAAAAAACAAAACAAAAAACAAAAAAAACATCACTTGCGAGTTCAGGATTGAGCGTTTGAGCAGCAAAAAAATGCTTGATGCGCTTAAACGCTTATTCATTTTAATGGCCAGAATAAATTACTATATTGTCCAATGGAATAAATGAATGGCCAATCACTTGATGCGCCTAAACACGTATTTTTTTTTTTTTTACAGTTTTTAAACTGCTTTTCTCCTGCCAGGAGAAAAGTCTTTCAGAGGAAGCTGGGCAAACGGCCGATGTGCTTGAGACCTGAGCGACAAATCTTTTTTTTCTACAGCCAGAACCTTCCGAAACGGCAAAATCTTTTCTGTAAAAGATTACAAAATCCAATTCCTTCTTCAAGTGGAAGAGTCATTTCATTTCTCATCTTCCGGCTCTCTTCCAAAGTGTCCGGCACTTAAGAGATCGGTGAGTTTTTTTTCCCCCTCCATCATTCTCCTCGTTGTTCTCTGTAACAAAGACGGCCGCCGTCACCGCAGTTCATCATCCCGCAGATAATACACCCCGGACGCCAACTCAGGACCCGGCTACAGGTCGCGATGGCGGTGATAGGAGTGATAATGACACCCACATCATTGAAGGGTCATTCTATTCTACTTGTGGGAAAATCGGAGCAAAAAGTTTACTTCTTACATATTTCCTTTACTAACAATGACTTCAAATATCCAATATATAGAGAACGACATGGGATTGGTTGAACCTTCATTTCGAACACATATATATTTGGTTCTGTTTACACCTGGGCATAGCAAAAACGCAGGCAGAAATTAGCATTTCGGCCCATGTTCCTTCAAACTAGACATGTGCACTGCTGAAAAATTATTATTATTATTTTTTTTAGTTTTTGCTTCATTCAGTTTTTTTTTTTCCATTTAACGGACCACTCGTTATGACTGGCATTCGTTATTTCAATAATTTGTAGCTTCGGATGCATTTGAATTCATTACGTTGCATTCGTATAGATCAGGGGCCTCCAAACGTTCTAAGCGCTTTAACTGACAATTGCGCACTCGTGCGACGTAGCACCCAAACAAAATTGGCGTTCTTTTTTTCCCACAAATAGAGCTTTTTTTTGGTGGTATTTGATCACCTCTGCGGTTTTTATTTTTTGCACTATAAACAAAAAAAGCAACAATTTTGAAAAAAAACACAATATTTTTTACTTTTTGCTATAATAAATATCCAATTTTTTTTTAAAAAAAGCTAATTTTTTCCTCAGTTTAGGCCGATACGTATTCTTCTCCATATTTTTGGTAAAAAAAAAAATCGCAATTAGCGATTATTGATTGGTTAGTACAAAAGTTATAGCATCTACAAAATAGCGGATAGATTTTTGGCATTTTTTTTTACTAGTAATGGCGGCGATCTGCGATTTTTTTCATGACTGCGACATTATGGTGGACACATCGGACACTTTTGACACATTTTTGGGACCATTCACATTTACACAGCGATTAGTGCTATAAAATTGCACTGATTACTGTGTAAATGTGACTGGCTGGGAAGGGGTTAATATGTTCCCTATGGAAGTGATTCTAACTGTGGGGGGAGGGGACTCACAAGGGGAGGAGACCGATCGGTGTTCCTCTGTACTGGGAACACACCATCGGTCTCCTCTCCACTGACAGGACATGGATCTGTGTGTTTACATACACAGATCCACGGTCCTGCTGTGTTCCCGGGCAATCGCGGGTGCCCGGCGGACATCGCGGCCGCCGGGCACACGCACCGGGTCCCGAGCGATGCCGCGGGAGATGGCCGGGAACCAGAGGACCCAGGTCCCATGTGTGGAAGTCATATGTCTATAGGCCGGGGCTGAAGTGGTTAATGTGCAAAAAAATCCAACAAAAGTTTATAAAGTGACTTTCGTACTCTTGATATCTCCAGGTGACTCGAGTGCTCCCCCACAAGGGTCCCCACTCACCAGATCCTCACACCCTTGCAGGGGTAGAGTGCATGTAAATCCACTCCCTTAAAGGTGTACCGGCCCAGCTCCCTCGGCTTCAGGCTCCGCTCTGCACAATTCCAGCGGTCCGATTCAAAGAATATCCCTCTCTTAATTAGTAGTGGCAAATGTCTCCAGCTTTAGTCCTTCCCGCCTGATCTGGTGTCTTCTGCAGGTTCCCATTCAGAGCAGAACACAGACAGGCAAAGCCAAACCCCCTCCAGACCAGCCGAGGTCAGACCCAGCAATCAGATCCTCCTAAAAGGGTCCTCCTTGGAGTTAGCTTGTCCTCTTCAATTTGTGAATTGCACATATCCTGCAGGCGATAGAAAATTAAATAGAAATTTTCTATCTCCTGCAGGTATTCCGACAACCCCAAACACACTTCCAAGTTGTCTGCTGCCTTGCTAAAGAAGCTGAGGGTAAAGGTGATGGTCTGGCCAAGCATGTCTCCAGACCTAAACCCTATTGAGCATCTGTGGGGCATCCTCATACAGAAGGTGGAGGAGTGCAAGGTCTCCAACATCCACCAGCTCTGTGATGTCATCATGGAGGAGGGGAAGAGGACTCCAGTGCCAACCTGTGAAGCTCTGGTGACCTCCATGCCCAAGAGGGTTAAGGCAGTGCTGGAAAATAATGGTGGCCACACAAAATATTGACACTTTGGGCCCAACTTGGACATTTTCACTTAGGGGTGTACTCACTTTTGTTGACAGCGGTTTAGAAATTAATGGCTGTGTGTTGAGTTATTTTGAGGGGACAGCAAATTTACACTGTTATACAAGCTGTACACTCACTACTTTACATTGTAGCCAAGTGTGATTTCTTCAGTGTTGTCACATGAAAAGATAGAATAAAATATCTACAAAAATGTGAGGGGTGTACTCATTTTTGTGAGGTATGGTACATGATTCTGCACTTCCTGGTAGGCCGCCACACACCCCTCTTCTGTTATGATTGGTTACAGCAGAAGCCGATCAGCAGGTGCCAGCCAATGGATGTCCGCCGGCACCCGCTGATCGTCTGGCAGAGACACAGGACAGAGCTCTTTCTATGTAAACAATACTGAGCTCTGTCCTGTCAGCAAGGACGTGCTGGATTTGGTTTCTCTGCAAAGCACACCCCTTAAGGAAAGCGCCACACACAGTAAACATAAACACTGGCTAGGCACACAGTTAACCCTTTGATCGTCTTAGCTGTTTAACCCCTTCCCAGCCAGTCTCATTTGTAAACTGACAGTGTATATTTTTAGCACCGATCACTGTATTGGTATTGGTGTCACTGGTATCAGTTAGTGTCAGACTGTCCGCCACAATATATCGCAGTCCTGCTATAAGTCGCTGATCGCCGCCATTACTAGTATAAAAATAAATAAATAAAAACTTCAGTATATATACACCATAGTTTGTAGACGCTATAAATTTTGCCCAGACCAATTAATATACGATTATTGGGATTTTTTCACCAAAACCATGTAAGCACAACACATATTGGCCTAAATTTTTTTTAGTTTTTTTACATTTTTTTATTGGATATGTTTTATATCAGAAAGTTAAAAAATATTGTTTTTTTTTTCAAATTCTTCAATCTTTTTTTGTTTATAACACAAAAAAGCGGTGATCAAATACCGGCAAAAGAAAGCTATATTTGTGGGGAAAAAATTACATACATTTTATTTGGGTACAATGTCGCACGACTGCGCAATTGTCAGTTAAAGTGACACAGTGCCGTATCGCAAAAAATGGCCTCAAGTGGTTAAAGCAAAGTTCCACCCAAAGTTCCACCCAAAAAACACTCCCTTATCTGCCTCTTCTCTTGTGCCACATTTGGCACCTTTGAGGGGGGAGGAGGGGGAGGAACAGGTATCTGTTATTGACAGGTACCCTTCTCCACTTCCGGTGAATGCAATACTTTCTGTCACACCGTATTTGCGCAGCGGTCTCACAAACGCACTTTTTTGGGAAACAAATACCTTTTTTTGCATTAAAAAATAAGTCAACAGTAAAGGCAGCCCAAATTATTTTTATATTGTGGAAGATAATGTTACGCCGAGTAAATTGATACCCAACATGTCACGCTTCAAAATTGCGCCGGCTCATGGAATGGCGACAGACTTTTACCCTTAAAAATCTCCATAGGCGATGTTTAAAATAGGAGGAGGTCTAGGGCTAGAATTATTGCTCTCGCTCTGCCGATCGCGGTGATACCTCACATGTGTTGTTTGAACACCGATTTCATCACTTCCCGGGAAACAGCACTGCGGCGCCGTCCCTCAGAAGCTCTGCCCCTCCTCCTTCCTCAGCCACCGGGCCAGTGAGAAAGCACGGCATGCTTCGCGCATGCTCAGTAGGGTACCGGTTGTGAAGCCGAAAGGCTTCACTGCAGGTTTTCCTTATGACGAATGGTGGCGGCAGCCAATTCAAAAATCAACTAGGGTGCCGACATCGCGGGCTCCCTGGACAGGTAAGTGTCCATAGATTAACCACTTACAGACCGCCGCACGACAATATACATTCTAGCTTGGAAGAGGAATATCGTTGTTATGGCAGCAGCTAGCTATCATAACCCCGGTATCCTCTTCTTCAGCCAGTGGTCCGGTTTCCAATATTGGTGGTCTCTGTGGCAGATTCGCCGCAAGATCACTTTTATCGGCGACGGGAGGAGGCCCCCCCCCCCCAGCCGAAGAAGATACCAGCTAGTTGCTGCCAAGGAAGGAGCAACATCGGATGTTGCTCCTTCCTTGGAGACAAGTGAGGGGAAGATGGCCCGCACCCGTCTCCATATCATTGGAGGGCAGAAGTGACGTCAAAACGTTACTTCCGCCCATAGATCTTAAAGGCCCATTTTATTTTTATTTTTTTTAAATGAAAAAATTTTTTTTTTTTTATTTTTTTTTTTGCATTTTAGTGTAAATATGAGATGTGAGGACATTTTGACCCCCAGATCTCATATCTAAGAGGTCCTGTCATGCTTTTTTTTCTATTACAAGGGATGTTTACACAAAAGTTTTAAAAAAAAAGAACAGTGTAAAAATAAAAAATAAAAGGTAAAATAAATAAGAAAACAATCAATTTTTTTAAACGCGCCCCATCCCGCCAAGCTCGCTGGCAGAAGCGAACGCATACGTGAGCAGCGCCCGCATATGAAAGCGGTGTTCAAACTACACACCGCGATCGGCAGAGCGAGAGCAATAATTCTAGCCCTAGACCTCCTCTGTAACTCAAAACATATAGAATATTTTAAACGTCGCCTATGGAGATTTTTAAGGGTAAAAGTCTGTCGCCATTCTACGAGCCGGCGCAATTTTGAAGCGTGACATGTTGGGTATCAATTTACTCGGCGTAACATTATCGTCCACAATATAAAAATAATTTGGGCTGCCTTTACTGTTGACTTATTTTTTAATGCAAAAAAAGGTATTTGTTTCCCAAAAAAAAGTGTGCTTGTAAGACCGCTGGGCAAATACGGTGTGACAGAAAGTATTGCAATGACCGCTATTCTATTCTCTAGGGTGTTATAAAAAAAAAAAGTATAACGTTCAGGGGGTCTAAGTAATTTTCTAGCAAATAAAAAATGTTTTTAACTTGTAAACACCAAATCTCAGAAAGAGACTCGTCCCTTAAGTGGTTAAAAGTCAACAGCAACGGTATTTGTAGCTGTTGAATTTTCATTTTTCTTTCCCCAGGAGGAATGCCGCTTTAAGACCCCTTTCACACTTGGGCATTTTTTTGGGGCGTTTTTCAGGCGCTTTAGCGTTAAAAAAAAAAAAAGCACATGTAAAGCGATTAAAAGAAGCCGCAACTGCAATCCCAATGTAAAAGCCCCGAGTGCTTTCACACTGAGGCGCTGCGCTGGCAGGGCGTCAAAAAAAAAAAAGTCCTGCAAGCAGCTTCTTTGCAGCGCTTTTGGAGCGGTGAATACAACGCGCCTAAAGCGCCCCTTCCCATTTAAATCAATGGGAAGCGCCTGAAAAAAAACGCCTGAAAAGCGCTTTTGGCAGCAGCGTTTTGTGGGAGCGCTTTTAACCCTTTATTTGGCCACTAGCAAGGGTTAAAAGCGCCCAAATAGCGATTGAAGAACGCAGGTAAAGCGCTGCTAGTTTAAGCGGCGCTTTACGAGCCTTTTTTCGGGCGCTGGAATTGTGAAAGGGCTCTTAAAGCACTTGGGCTTTCACATTGGGATTGCAGATGAGGCTTCTTTCAAGCACTTTTTTTAACGCTAAAGCGCCTGAAAAACGCCTGAAAAACGCCCCAGTGTGAAAGGGGTCTAAGGATTTCACACAATAGATGAGGAAAACAAGTGCTTCCACTTCCCAGCAAGATAAAATGTATCAATTCTAAAGTGTCCGTTTTAGGGTAAGTTTAGACAAAGAACAGTTAACCACAGCAACCAATCACAAATCACCTAAGCTGGAGCTGATCTGCTTCTAGTTATCTGAAGTCCAATTGGTTATTAAGCTTTATTGCATGTTCACACATGGGGGGTCCACTTATAAAACATTTGTTGGACGAGTGTGACAAGCATTCGCCCAGCCGTGATGAATTCTCACTGTATTTAGTTAAAAGAGAAACTTCAGCTTGTTTTCTATTTTTTTAAAGGTCAGCGGCTACAAAATACTGTAGCTGTTGACTTTTAGAAATCAGGTACTTACCTGTGCCTGGGGTCCAGCGCTGTCTTCCTGCAGCTGGTTCTTTTCACCCCGGTGCCGCCATCTTGGATACAGGAGCCAGCTGTGGCTTCCAGTGGAACCACAGCCAGCGCCCCACTGCGCATGCGCGAGCTCACATGGTGCTTTGTAAATGGTTATGCAGCCTTCTGGGACACGTGGCATGTGCCAGGAGGGTGTGGGAGGGGGGGGTGGCAAGAGACGCCCTCCTTGCCTAGGCAACAATTGCGAAAGAGGGAGTGGTTAGTTACAGGCTGGGCGGAGGGAGGGTACCAGCAAGACTTCACTTTTTGAGTGAAGTTTCGCTTTAATACAGTGATTTCCTATGATCGCCAGCTCCATCTAGTGACCATAATACAATAATTTTTTCTACAATACATTAACCGCCAACCGCCGCCATGATACTGAGGCAGGTTGGCACAGCTGCGCGAATCGCCATAGGTGTCTGTCGGACGCTTTAAGAGCGATAGGGGGAGCCCGGGCCCGCGGCGCCAGTGCCGATGCACGTAGCCAGCGGCCGAGATGTCCGCCAGAGACCCGCAATTGCTCCCCAGAGCCAGAATGAGGATCTGTCAATGTAAACCAACAGATCCCCAATCTGACTGGGGAGTAGAGAGAGATCTGCTGTTCCTAGTAATCAGGAACAGCGATCTCTCTCCTCCTCCAGTTAGTCCCCTCCCCCCATAGTTAGAAACACCTCCCAGGGAACATTAAACCCCTTGATTGCCCCCCCCTAGTGTTAACCCCTTCCGTGCCAGTGACATTCGTACATTGATCAGTGGATATTTTTTACCTTTGATCGCTGTATAAATGTCACTGGTGCCAAAAAAAAGCATCAAAAGTGTTCGATTATTGTGCCGCAATGTCGCAGTCCCACTAAAAATCGCAGATCGCCATTATTAGTAAAGAAAATGCCATAAATCTATCCCCTATTTTGTAGACGCTATAACATTTGCGCAAACCAATCAATATACGCTTATTGCATATTTTTTTTTAACCAAAGATATGTAGAAGAAGACATATCGGCCTAAACTGGTGTAGAATTATTATTTTTTGGATATTTAATTTTAGCAAAAAGTTAAAAATATTTTTATTTATTTTTTTTTCAAAATTGTCGCTCTTCTTTTTTTGTTTATGGCACAAAAAATAAAAACCGCAGAGGTGATCAAATACCACCGAAAGAAAGCTCTATTTGTGGGGGGGAAAAAAGGACGTCAATTTTGTTTGGGTACAAAGTCGCATGACCGCGCAATTGTCAGTTAAAGCGAAGCAGTGCCGTATTGCAAAAAATGGCCTGGTCATTACGGGACAAATCCTTCCAGTTCTCAAGTGGTTAATCAGGAAAAATACTTCATTATGGCCACTAGATGGAGCTGATGATCATAGGAAATCACTGCATTAAAAGGGTTGTAAAGGCCTTTTTTTTTTTTTATTAAAATAATAAATAGGTTTACACTTACCTACTCTGTGCAGTATTATTGCACAGAGTGGCCCCGAGCCTCCACTTCTGGGGACCCCAACGGCACTCTTAGCTCCTCCACTTCTCCTTGCACCACCATAACAAGCCATTTCCTATGGGGGGGGTGCATGTGGGGGCCGGATTGGGAGCTGGGCTGTGTGTGTCCTCAGACACAAATAGCGTTGGCCTAGCCCCACCTCCTGCTCTCAGAATTTGATTGGCAGCAGCAAGAGCCAGTGGCTCCCACTGCTGCCTCTCTGTCCTTTGAGAGAGAGGAGAGAGAGGAGAGAGCCTCTGCAGACGGGCACATCAATGGATCGAGTGAAGACTCAGCAAGTATTTATGGGGTTAAGAGGATGATACAGATGCCGGGACATTTATTTCCTTAATGCAGGGAACGCATTAAGGTAAAAAAAAGTTTTCCCTGTAGAACCTCTAATCAATATACAGTCAAAACTTCATCACGGCTGGACGAAGGCTTGTTGCATTCGTCCAACAAATGTTATCTTTTTCCTTTCTCTGCCCTTTGAAAGGTGAACCCCGGTCTTGTGCATTACAACTCATGAGAGGTCACATGACCCACTCCAAGTGCTAGATGATAAGAAGCTACATGACCGACTTCAGGAACTGCGTCTCTTCATCTTCCCACTGCCGCAGACTGGCAGTTGATATTGCTCGCAAAGGAATCAGAGGGCGCAGATTGGCAACGAGAGGGAAAGTTATATTAAATGAAAGACTCCGGTAGCTGGGACATTGAGGCGGCTCACTCAGTTCTCTATCACAGCATGACCTCCAGGGATACAGGAGCGTCAGTTAACCCCTTCCAGGCACTGAAGTCGTGACCGCTAGGAGATTAAAGCAATGAAAGTGTTGCCGGTGGATGAGCGGAGCGCTGTGCCTTCTGCTGTGTAACATCATTTTCTTCTCTGCGGGAGAGAATTTCTAAATATCAGTTGTAGGTGAGATTCACCGCACTCCGAGGAGACGGGTCAGACGAGATCCCCACTGGAGAAAGGATCACTTACACATCCCATGAGAGAGAAAGAACATATAGAAAGCAGGATGCATACAGTAGATATTGAAGGAAGGAATACAGTAGCGAAAGAGAGAGAACAAAAGAAAGAAAGAAAGAAAGACATACAGTATAGAAAGAAAAAAAAAAAGAAGGAAGGAGGGAAGGAAGAAAGACATACAGGAAAGAAAGAAAGAAAGAAAGAAAGAAAGAAGTAGGGGGAAGGAAGAAAGAAAGAAAGAAAAAGAAAGAAAGAAAGAAAAAGAAAGAAAGAAGTAGGGGGAAAGGAAGAAAGACATTCAGGAAAGAAAAAAAGAAAGAAAGAAAGAAAGAAAGAGAAAGAAAGAAGTAGGGGGAAGGAAGAAAGAAAGAAAGAAAAAGAAAGAAAGAAAGAAAAAGAAAGAAAGAAGTAGGGGGAAGGAAGAAAGAAAGAAAGAAAAAGAAAGAAAGAAAGAAAGAAGTAGGGGGAAAGGAAGAAAGACATTCAGGAAAGAAAAAAAGAAAGAAAGAAAGAGAAAGAAAGAAGTAGGGGGAAGGAAGAAAGAAAGAAAGAAAAAGAAAGAAAGAAAGAAAAAGAAAGAAAGAAGTAGGGGGAAGGAAGAAAGACATTCAGGAAAGAAAAAAAGAAAGAAAGAAAGAAAGAAAGAGAAAGAAAGAAGTAGGGGGAAGGAAGAAAGAAAGAAAGAAAAAGAAAGAAAGAAGTAGGGGGAAGGAAGAAAGAAAGAAAGAAAAAGAAAGAAAGAAAGAAAGAAGTAGGGGGAAAGGAAGAAAGACATTCAGGAAAGAAAAAAAGAAAGAAAGAAAGAGAAAGAAAGAAGTAGGGGGAAGGAAGAAAGAAAGAAAGAAAAAGAAAGAAAGAAAGAAAAAGAAAGAAAGAAGTAGGGGGAAGGAAGAAAGAAAGAAAGAAAGAAAGACATACATACAGTATAGAAAGAAAAAAAAAGAAGGAAGGACGGAAGGAAGAAAGACATACAGGAAAGAAAGAAAGAAAGAAAGAAGTAGGGGGAAGGAAGAAAGACATTCAGGAAAGAAAGAAAGAAAGAAAGAAGTAGGGGGAAGGAAGAAAGACATTCAGGAAAGAAAGAAAGAAAGACATGCAGTATAGAAAGAAAGAAAGAGAAAAAGAAAGAAATACATACAAGGAAGAAAGAAAGAAAGAAGCAAGGAGCGAAGGAAGACAGACATACAGTATAGAAAGAAAGACATACAAGAAAGAAAAAAAGAAGGAAGGAGGGAAGGAAGAAAGACATTCCGGAAAGAAAGAAAGAAGGAAGGAGGGAAGGAAGAAAGACAATCCGGAAAGAAAGAAAGAAGGAAGGAGGGAAGGAAGAAAGACAATCTGGAAAGAAAGAAAGAAAGAAGGAGGGAAGGAAGAAAGACATTCCGGAAAGAAAAAAAGAAAGAAAGAAAGAAGGAAGGAGGGAAGGAAGAAAGACTTTCAGGAAAGAAAGAAAGAAAGAAAGAAGGAGGGAAGGAAGAAAGACGTTCCGGAAAGAAAGAAAGAAAGAAAGAAAGAAGGAGGGAAGGAAGAAAGACGTTCCGGAAAGAAAGAAAGAAAGAAAGAAAGACGGAAGGAGGGAAGGAAAAAAGACGTTCAGGAAAGAAAGAAAGAAAGGAAGACGTACAGTATAGAAAGAAAAAGTAAGAAAGAAAGAAAGAAAGAAAGAAGGATGCATACAGTGGATATGGAAGTAAGGAATACAGTAGCAAAAGAAAAAAAAGAAAGAAATAAGGAAGGAGGGAAGGAAGAAAGACATAAAAGAAAGAAAGAAAAAAAAAAGAAAGAAAGAAGATACAGTATATAGAGAAGGAAGGAAAAAGAAAGAAAGAGAGAAAGAGTACATAGCGAAGAAAGAAGGAAAGGAAGATAGGAAGAAAGAATAAAACCCCTGTCACTCTCTGTAATTGAGGCCGCACTGCAACCTCCCTGCAACCCCGCATGCATGTGTTGTGGTTGTCCAGGAATTAAGGGGCTAAAGCAGGTGGTGGGGGGAGATATACAATATCCAGGGCCGTCTTTAATATTGATTGGGCCCTGGGCAAAACTTTTCTTGCCCCCTCCCCATGCAGTTTTGCTCTTCACCTGCTCTGAGACATACAATAAATAGCAGCTAGACTCAAAATCAGTTTACTGAATCATATCAGGCAGCTATTGCGATTGGTTGCCAGAGGTTACAGTGTATCATTACCGCTCACTGACTGGTTGCTAGAGGTTACAGCACACATTACAGCTCACATGATTTCTGCTTGTTGAGATTACTGTACAGTAATACTGCTCACTGATTTGTTGCTAGAGGTTACAGCACATCATCTCCTCACTCCATGGGTCATGCTATACATATGGATGCCGCCTTTATTTACATATCTATGCAGCTATTTACATATGAATGCTGCTGCTATTTACATATGGATGCTGGTTATTTACATGTAAACACAGGGTCTGCAGGTGAGTCATCTGTACACAACAATAGGGCAGAGCTGGGCAGCATTAGTAGCAGCACTTCACATTGAGATATCAGGACACAGCAAGAGACAAGAACATTTAAACTGGGATAGTTGGCAAGTATGAGGCAGCTGCTTTGGGCCCCACAACAATGACAGGGCCCAGGGCAGCTGCCCCTTTTTCCCTGCCTTAAAAACGGCCCTGACAATATCTCACAAAAGTGAGTACACCCCTCACATTTTTGTAAATATTTTATTCTATCTTTTCATGTGACAACACTGAAGAAATGACACTTTGCTACAATGTAAAGTAGTGAGTGTACAGCTTGTATAACAGTGTAAATTTGCTGTCCCCTCAAAATAACTCAACACACAGCCATTAATGTCTAAACCGCTGGCAACAAAAGTGAGTACACCCCTAAGTGAAAATGTCCAAATTTGGCCCAAAGTGTCAATATTTTGTGTGACCACCATTATTTTCCAGCACTGCCTTATACCCTCTTGGGCATGGAGATTACCAGAGCTTCACAGGTTGCCACAGATACTGTAGGGGATCACACTTCAGACAGCAAAGCAAGTGTGAGCTCTTAGGGTGCTTTTAGGTGATTTTTTTTTTTTAAGGTGGATTTTTTTCATCACACGAACCACAGCAAAAGAGAACATAGAACAAAAACTGACGCGTTTCGCACTGAAATCAGTGCTCACTCATAGCATTGTTTGTATTAGTATTAAATTACATTAACATATAAAATTAAACTAATAATAGTTATTTTGAGCAAGTTTATTATTATTTCAATACGATCTTACTTTTTATTATTATTATGTTTATTTTGCCCTTACTGGTATCTGATTTTTGCCTAATGGTTTAGAACCATGTGCTACATCAATATATATATATATATATATATATATATATATATAATTTTTTATTTTTGTGTTGCATTTTAGATCAGGATGAATGAGACAGAGTTACTGCCCCTGAAACGAGTTGGCTCTGTAAACATTTTTTCATTAAAAGAAAATGTGTAGCTTGTGCATAGAAGCTGCCAGCCCAATATTCGCATTCCCCATATTTACAGCGCTGCCATACTATTGGATAAAATAATAAATAAAAATAAGGACTCAAGCGGTAAAAAAAATCTTTTTTTTTAAAGTTCTCTCTGTGTGCCATTTGCATATTATCCTTCACTTCCTGTCTGATGAAACTGTTGTCAGCAGGACAGGACATGAGAGTAAATCTCTTTAACCACTTCAGCTCCGGACCATTTGGCTGGCCAAAGACCAGAGCACTTTTTGCGATTCGGCACTGCGTCGCTTTAACTGACAATTGCGCGGTCGTGCGACGTGGCTCCCAAACAAAATTGCCATCCTTTTTTTCTCACAAATAGAGTTTTCTTTTGGTGGTATTTGATCACCCCTTCGGTTTTTATTTTTTGCGCTATAAACAAAAAAAGAGCGTCAATTTTGAAAAAAACGCATTATTTTTTACTTTTTGCTATAATAAATATCCCCCAAAAAAATATTAAAAAAACATTTTTTTTTCCTCAGTTTAGGCCGATACGTATTCTTCTACATATTCTTGGTTAAAAAAAAATCACAATAAGCGTTTATTGATTGGTTTGTGCAAAAGTTATAGCGTCTACAAAATAGGGATCGTTTTATGGCATTTTTATAAACTTTTTTTTTTTACTAGTAATGGCGGCGATCAGTGATTTTTATCGTGACTGCGACATTATGGTGGACACTTTTGGCGCTATTTTGGGACCATTCACATTTACACAGTGATCAGTGCGATTAAATTGCATTGATTACTGTGTAAATGTGAATAGCAGGCAAGGGGTTAACACTAGGTGGCGCTGTAGGAGTTAAGTGTGTCCTAGGGAGTAATTCTAATTGTGGGGGGAGGGGCTACGTGTGACACGTCACTGATCACGGCTCCTGATCACAGGAGGCTGCAGCGGCTGGTCCCGAAGTGGTTAATGGAGCCACAGTAAAAAACCTGACAAGGGGTTCCTGTCCTTCCCCACTCTAAACTAAAGCCCCGTACACACGATCGGACTTTCCGACGGGAAATGTTCGACAACCGTTTGTACGCTCCATCGGACAATTGTTGTTGGATTTTCCACGGACAAATGTTGGGTGGCACTTTTTACATTTTTGTGTGGACAAATGTCTGTTGTCGGATTTTCCGAGCGTGTGTACACAAGTCCGTCGGACAAATGTCCAGAGTACAAACACGCAATGCTCGGAAGCAAGAACGAGTCGGAAGCGGTTGGTCTTGTAAACTAGCATTCGTAATGGAGAATTAACATCGGTGACGGGGCAAATTATGAAATCTCGGAATGCAGCGCACAATTCTCTTCTTCTTTAATGGGATAATAATGAAGCTGCTTTGCTGGTGATACTGATGGAGTTTTTGCAAACGCATTTTCAAAGGCTTTTCTTTTCTAGTGATATCAAGAATAATATTATTATGTTTTTTTTTTTTGTTTTTTTTTATTTGGGCAAGTTACCACAACACCATTATCCCGTAGTTTTTAAGATCAAAGATACAACTATGTTGTGTCCCTTGTCAATTTTACATTGTATTTTCTTAAATATAACTGCCTACTCCCAAACTGCCATTTGAAGTAAAACACATAGCCAAGTATTATTCTCCACAATTGTTTTTATTGTGCATTTAAAAAAGAAGACAAATAAAATTATCTGCCAATAGAACTTAAAGGGGTTGTAAAGGTAAATTTTTTATTTTCTAAATAGGTTCCTTTAAGCTAGTGCATTGTTGGTTCACTTACCTTTTCCTTTGATTTCCCTTCTAAATGTTTTTTTGCTTTGTCTGAATATCTCACTTCCTGTTTCTCCTCAGTAAACTTCTCACCATCATCCGAGCTGGTGGTTAGTCAGCCAGAACAGCTTACTGAACAGCTTACTGGGGTGAAACAGGAAGTGAGAAATTTAGACAAAGAAAACAAAGAAAAAAAACATTTAGAAGGGAAATCGAAGGAAAAGATAAGTGAACCAACAATGCACTAGCTTAAAGGAACCTATGTAGAAAATAAAAAAATTACCTTTACAACCCCTTTAACCAAAAAGTGCATTCTATGCATCCAAAAATATAGAAAATATACCCAATGAAATCATTATTCAACCAAAAAATAAAATAAAAGCCTCATGCATGTGTCCTGCTTCTCAACAATGCCAAGAGTTGGTGAAAGCAGGGGTCTGTCATCCGGAGATAATTGCTAAAATCATCTGGATTATTCTCCTGGAGCTCCCGCAGCAAAGGCATATGACATACTTATAGCACAAGAATTAGATTCGTACGGAAGGTGCCTCCTGGTTTGGAACCCATGGAGGCAGTATAGGAAATTGGTAAAAAGCTGAAGGTAGAAGGAGGAAAGTAATGGTAGGAAAGACTCTGCTGGAGGAGAGAAAAGGGGAAAGGATAGAGGGGAGAGAGGGAAGGGAGAGGTATGTATGTAAGTAATGTATATGTTTGAAATTGTTTAAGTATGTGTAATGCTTTACAATAACTTGAAATAAAATTAGAATAAAAATAAAAATAAAAAAAGGCATATGGCATAATTGGTCACGATTAATAAAGCAACCGATTTTTGGTCCAAGAACTTCTCCTCCTCCTGATCCTGGACTGGACTTGGGTCAAAGCAGTTCCAAACCGCAATAGCAAAAATTGGACCGCTATTGCGGTTTGGAACTGCTCAAGGGTTAGCGTGAGCGGCTACCCCGGCACTCCCATACCAATTATTCTCTCAACATTATGAATGGTGGATGATGGTACTTATATGTTATATAATCTATGCGATTCAGAGGCGACATTTATGACTTGGGTCAAAGCAATAACTCCAAGGCCAATAATAAATAACACGTTATCTCCTCCGATTCCGCAACATGGCCGGTTGACGAAAAAGGCCGCTCAGAAACGAACTGAAAAAATGCGAAATGAAAAGTGCGAAATGAAAAGCGCAAAACAACAGTCACCAAACTTCTACTAACACGAAATTAGCAGAAGGAGCCCAAAGGGTGGCGCTAAAGAGCTGAAAAACGAAGTAGTACGTCACTATGTTCGCAATTGTTGGGTAACAATTGTGTGGCCGGGCGTATGCCAGACAAGTTTGGGCCAACGCCCTTCGGACAAAAGTCCACGGTTTTGTTGGCCAACGATCCGATCGTGTGTACGAGGCTTTAGAATCTTATTTTTTATTTTTTGCCTTGATATTCTTATTAATGATTTTGGATTATGGAAGACAAATGGTAAACCCATCTAATGCAAAGTGAACATGCGATAGTCCCCTGGTGGTAAAAGAACCCAGGGGACCGGTGCTGCCAGCTTGCCGTTTCAATGCTGGTGCACCATTCCAATCCCAGAGGGAGCGAAGGAAGGAGAAAAGAACAGAGAGTCTATGGGGAGAGTCTATGGGGGGGGGGTCTATGGGGGGAGTCTATGGGGGGAGTCTATGGGGGGAGTCTATGGGGGATCTCACAGAACACAGCGAGGATGAAACCACCGACAAGGTTGTGTGTGGAAGATTCGCCGCTCACACTGTGCTCTGCGCCGCCGGGGATTTTTCAATCATGTATGTGACGGTCTGCCTTCAGTCACTGTCACAATCCATTCCACACTTCTATATCTCCGCTATATCTTCATTTTCAGACAACTGCTCCCGCTCCGGCAATAAAAGCTATTTTTAGGCACATTAAAGGGATACCGCGGCGTATTTTCAGCCAGAACACATTTTTCAGCTATTATTGTCAAATTCAACCCAAAGTCCTTCTTATCAACTGTCTCCGTTTTTTGTTTAGTTTTTTCCCCTCGCTGCTTCACTATTTTAGGACTATATTAAGGATTCTTCGGCTACAATAGAGATACAAGAGGTCCCATTCTTCACCCTACAAAGTCACCCCCCCCCCCATCTCATTCATACGCCCCCCTAAGTTGTGATGAAATGCACTAAACGGCGTGCTGCCAATCTACGTGCGCTGCAATGCCATTTTCAAATGATACCCCCATGTATTGTACAGTACAGCCCCCCACCCCATATACAGTGTATTGTACAGTACAGCCCCCCACCCCATATACAGTGTATTGTACAGTACAGCCCAACAGCCCATATACAGTGTATTGTACAGTACAGCCCCCACCCCATATACAGTGTATTGTACAGTACAGACCAACAACCCATATACAGTGTATTGTACAGTACAAAGCCACAACCCATATACAGTGTATTGTACACTACAGCCCAACAACCCATATAGTGTATTGTACAGTACTTCCAACAACCCATATACAGTGTATTGTACAGTACAACCCAACAACCCATATACAGTGTATTGTACAGTACAGCCCATATACAGTGTATTGTACAGTACAGCCCCCCACCCCACATACAGTGTATTGTACAGTACAGCCCAACAGCCCACATACAGTGTATTGTACAGTACATCCCAACAACCCACACACAGTGTATTGTACAGTACAGCCCCCCACCCCATATACAGTGTATTGTACAGTACAGCCCAACAACCCACATAAAGTGTATTGTACAGTACAGCCCCACAGCCCACATACAGTGTATTGTACAGTACAGCCCCACAGCCCATATACAGTGTATTGTACAGTACAGCCCTCCACCCCATATACAGTGTATTGTACAGTACAGCCCCCCACCCCATATACAGTGTATTGTACAGTACAACCCCACAAACCATATACAGTGTATTGTACAGTACAGCCCAACAGCCCATATACAGTGTATTGTACAGTACAGCCCAACAACCCACATACAGTGTATTGTACAGTACAGCCCAACAACCCACATACAGTGTATTGTACACTACAGACCAACAACCCATATACAGTGTATTGTACAGTACAGCCCAACAGCCCACATACAGTGTATTGTACACTACAGACCAACAACCCATATACAGTGTATTGTACAGTACATTCCAACAACCCACATACAGTGTATTGTACAGTACAGCCCAACAACCCCCATACAGTGTATTGTACAGTACAGACCCACAACCCATATAAAGTGTATTGTACACTACAGCCCAACAACCCATATACAGTGTATTGTACAGTACATTCCAACAACCCACATACAGTGTATTGTACAGTACAGCCCAACAACCCACATACAGTGTATTGTACAGTACAACCCAACAACCCATATGCAGTTCATGTGGTTGCTGCGCAGTGATGTGGACTTTTAGGGGTTAAAACAGACTGTGAAGATGTTATATATCACCTCCTTACTGCCTGTCAAGCGCCCTCTGAAAAGCAATGCACCTATCAGATAGATAGATGCAATTACCAAGCACTGGTTAAACCTTGTAAGAGGAGTTTTCATTCTTCTCTGACTGTCCTATGAGGCTGCATGACCTCTGAACCTCCGCCTGGACAGTGCTGATTGGCCCTGTGCTGATCATACCCCCTCACAATAATAAAAATAAAAAAAACTCTAGCAATACACACCAAACTGAGCATGTGCAGAGTGCCTCCTAGGGCTCTGTTCTATCAGGAGATGGATTGGGGACTGTGGAAGAAGACCGGATCAAATGACTTTTTTTTTTTACACAATGCAGAGGATTAACCCCTTAGGTCCCACAGTGAGTATAACCAGCACGCTTTACTGCATATACAGATTGATTTTACTGTTTTGGGGTTTGTAACACTTAAAAGTTCACCCTTTTAACCACGCCTGTGCACCCCTTATGGAACAGAGTGATGTTTACATTCCTACTATGGGTCTGTTTATTCAGCAATAACCTTGTCACTATGTAAGATAATAAATAATACATATTTTTTAGGCCAAACAAGGCTTTCTTCTAGTGATATTACCTTGAAAAATGTATTTTAAATTTTTTTATGAAATCCATAGACAAAAAGTGCAACTAAAAAACATGCCCTGGACCTGTTGAAGTGCAAGCCTCTCTATACATATTAGGAAGTCCCCCAACATCTGAGACAGTTGTGGCATATGCTTCAATTTGGGGAAATGATAACTCAATAAGACAGGAAATTAGTAGAAATCTCTGCAACATGTGCACAGATATCAAAAACCAAAAAGTATATATAATTCTTCCCCACTTTATCCGAAACCAAAGATTTTGGCTGGAGATCCACTTTAAAGTGTCACTTTAACCAAAATGAATTTCAGTTCTGAGGTGATATCAGCGTTCATCCTTTCATTTCTTGGGGACTCCAAAGGCTAGATATATACCTCTCAGGTATGGGCTAGAAAAGGGGCCCCATCTCCATGGGGGCCTGCAGGACTTTTTTCAGGGGGGGGGGGCATCATTTTAGGGTCACCCATGCACCGCCTCTTTTCGACAATGTCATTATCGCATTATCATGGTCAGAGACTGCAGACGTAGTACAGCCCCTAGAATAAGTAATGGATAATGGCCAACAGGCACTCTTTCCAGACCCAGCGAAACTACAGCAGTGATCCCTCCTGCTGGACGATCGCTCACTCTGGGTTCCCCAGGGGCGACTCTGGTCAGTAGGGTAGCATGTCTATACCCTGGTAGTGGCTCAGTCTTTCTCTCTCTGGTGGTGCTGGGCAGCTTGGCTCTCTCTGGTGGTGCTGGGCAGCGCGGCTCTCTCTGGTGGCGCTGGGCAGCGTGGCTCTCTCTGGTGACGCTGGGCAGCGTGGCTCTCTCTGGTGGCGCTGGGCAGCATGGCTCTCTCTTTTGGCGCTGCGTAGCGCAGCTCTCTCTCTGGTGGCACTGGGCAGCGTGGCTCTCTCTGGTGGTGCTGGGCAACGTGGCTCTCTCTGGTGGCGCTGGGTAGCGCGGCTCTCTCTCTGGTGGCACTGGGCAGCGTGGCTCTCTCTGGTGGTGCTGGGCAGCGTGGCTCTTTCTGGTGGCGCTGGGCAGCGTGGCTCTCTCTTTTGGCGCTGGGTAGCGCAGCTCTCTCTCTGGTGGCACTGGGCAGCGTGGCTCTCTCTGGTGATGCTGGGCAACGTGGCTCTCTCTGGTGGCGCTGGGTAGCGCGGCTCTCTCTCTGGTGGCACTGGGCAGCGTGGCTCTCTCTGGTGGTGCTGGGCAGCGTGGCTCTCTCTGGTGGTGCTGGGTAGCGTGGCTCTCTCTGGTGGTGCTGGGCAGCAAGGCTCTCTCTCTGGTGGCACTGGGCAGCGTGGCTCTCTCTAGTGGCGCTGGGCAGCGTGGCTCTCTCTGGTGGCGCTGGGTAGCGTGGCTCTCTCTGGTGGCGCTGGGTAGCGTGGCTCTCTCTGGTGGTGCTGGGCAGCGCGGCTCTCTCTCTCTTGCTTCCACCCAGCACACTCCTCATTCTTTGTCCTGTAGCACTTTCTCCCTCTCGCTTTTTTTCCAGGCTGCAGTCTCTCAATCTCTCTCTTGAACGAGATGTAGCCTCCTCCCTGTGGGAAATGGGGCCCCAATCTTTGGGACTACATGTCCCATGATGCTCTCCTCTCCTAGTCTCCTTTGATTGGCCCTCAGTTGTGGCCAATAGGGAGGTAACAGAGCGGGCAGGAAGCTGGGTGGGGAACCTGGTGAGAGCCGCCGTCTCTTCCCCCTGACAGGACAAAGGGGGGGCGAGTGGGGAAAACCTCTGATAGCCCGTAGTTCACCTTTCTCCTGTCACAGAGCTGCCAAGTTCTCTGCTGGACTGAGCAGGGAAAAGAGCCCGAAGTCACACTACACTGATGGGGGGGCTTGACAGCACCTCAATGGTGTCACCCCACTTGTGGGTGGCACCCAGGGTTTGGGCTGCCCACACCCCGATAGCGATGCAACTGTGGTAAATGTAACCACTTCCTGACCGGCGCACGCCGATGTACATCGGCAGAATGGCACTGGCAGGCATATTGGCATACAGGTACGTCCAGTTTTAAATGCCGCCCTGCCATTGCGAGCGCGCCTTCGGTGGCGCGCTCGCGTGCCGGTCGGGACCCTCCTGAGTCCGGTCACGGGGCATACCCGTGATCGTCTCACGGGGCGGCTGAACTAGGAGATGCCGTTGTAAACAGCATCTCCCCGTTCTGCCTAGCAACAAGTGATGCTGATCTCTGCTCCATGTGATTGGAGCAGAGATCAGTGTTCACTAAAAGAAAGCCCAGCCCCCAACAGTTAGTAACACACCCCTAGGAACACTTAACCCCTACACTGCCACCCACTGGTTAACTCCTTCACTGCCAGTGTCATTAACACAGGAATCACTGCATTTATATAGCACTGATTACTGTATAAACGACAATGGTAGCAAAAATGTGTCAAAAATGTCCGATGTGTCCGCCATAATGTTGCAGTAACAATAAAAATCGCTGATCGCCGGCATTACTAGTAAAAAAAAAATTATTAATAAAAATGCCATAAAACTATCCCCTATTTTGTAAACGCTATAACTTTTGCGCAAACCAATCAATAATCGTTTATTGCGATTTTTTTACCAAAAATATGTAGAAGAATACGTATCGGCCTAAACTGAGGGAAAAATTTTTTTTTTTATATATTTTTGGGGGATATTTATTATAACAAAAAGTAAAAAATAATGCGTTTTTTTTTTAAAACTGTCGCTTTATTTTTGTTTATAGCGCAAAAAATAAAAACCGCAGGGGTGATCCAATACCACCAAAAGAAAGCTCTATTTGTGGGAAAAAAAAGGACGTCAATTTTGTTTGGGAGCCACGTCGCAAGACCGCGCAATTGTCAGTCAAAGCAACGCATTGCCGAATCGCAAAAAGTGGTCTGGTCTTAAGCCAGCAAAATGGTCCGGTCTGAAAGTGGATAAGATCCAAACCCTGATCCCAAGGGGGGGGGGGGGCACTTGACCCCCCTTGCCCCTACCTGCGGACACCCATGCCCATCTCCCTATTAGAGTTTTCATTTATTGTACATTATGGAAAATGCAGCAGCAGAGAGAGACTCCGTGCCTTGCTTGGCAGGGCTAATAATCCAGTGAAGAACTCTTCCTGTGGATTTAAAATGAAGCTTGTAGTTGATTAAGAGTTACAGAAAACATCAGTTTTGGACAAATCCTTTAAAATCTGTAAGACGTGAGCTTTTCTCATTTATATTTGACTACAATTACGTAACAGTCTGCTAAATGTCAATGTGTGATTCAGCCTCACTAACTCGTATCCATCCAAAAGCACACAGAGAAATAAAACAATCATCAATGGCGGTAAAAAAAAAGGATCGCAGTGAACACCGCGTGTGTTTGGGGCCACTGACACATCTGAAGGTTTATGTGAGCTTAGCTTTGGTGACCTTGACCTTGGCCTGACCCACTTTCCACAACGACGGTATTGGACGCAATGCTGGGGGATTAGCAAGCTTGGCGATCTAGAATTACAAGGGTGACGCTGTCTCTGGAAATATCCCCTTCCCCACATCCTCTGTGCCATGGAAAAAGGACTTACTAATCCTGACAGAAGCAACCCTTTGCCTTCTAATTTCTTTTCTTTTTTTTCCCTTTCTGGCTTGTATTCCACCAGCGCCATGTTTCCAAAGATCCGATTAGCTGTGCAGTGCTGCCAAACAAAACAGGCAATGGCTGAGTTTGTATTTTTTGGAAATAGATGAAAATACCTAAATATGTTCCTAAACAGGGATGAGGTCCTAAGGTTGCTGTGATGCAAGGTTCACACTGAACTGTACCGGTTAGCGGTTAATAGCCAAATCTGGCCCGTTCGCCCATGCAGCAGCAGCCAGGAAACAAAAATGATGTGCCCCCTTCACTCCCAATTTTTTTCCTAAAGGTCTGGCATGGATTCTGAGAGATCCCACGCAAAAAACAGAAATGGCCTGGGGTCCTCCTCAAACTCCATAACAGACCCTTTACAAACAAGCAGCCTGACTGGCCAGAAAAGGGGGGGCAGTGAGCATATTTCCCCACCCTACGCCATGCCAGCCCACAACATTGGGAGGGTACCTTGCAAGGACACCCCCCCCCCGGCAAAACACCTTGTCCCCGTGATGGGTGTGGAGGTCTATGGGTTGAGGCCTCACCCTACAAGTGAGGGGTACATACTTAAAAAAAAAAAAAAAATCAGCACACAACACATTTGAGAAAGTCCTTATTTAAAAAAATGTCCTATGGTGTAATACCATCATCAATCACATCATCCAGCAATGTAGATTCAAGTCTAACATGATGGGCTCACGATGGACGATTGGCTCACGATGGACAATGGGCTCACGATGGACGATGGGCTCATGATGGACAATGGGCTCACGATGGACGATGAGCTCATGATGGACAATGGGCTCACAATGGACAATGGGCTCACGATAGACGATGGGCTTATGATGGACGATGGGCTCACGATGGACAATGGGCTCCCGATGGACAATGGGCTCACGATGGACAATTGGCTCATGATGGACGATGGGCTCACGATGGACGATGGGCTCACGATGGACAATGGGCTCCCGATGGACAATGGGCTCCCGATGGACAATGGGCTCCCGATGGACGATGGGTTCCCGATGGACGATGGGTTCCCGATGGACGATGGGCTCCCGATGGACAATGGGCTCCCGATGGACAATGGGCTCCCGATGGACGATGGGCTCCCGATGGACGATGGGCTCACGATGGACGATGGGCTCACGATGGACGATGGGCTCACGATGGACGATGGGCTCAGGATGGACAATGGGCTCCCGAAGGACAATGGGCTCCCGATGGACGATGGGCTCCCGATGGACGATGGGCTCACGATGGGTGATGGGCTCACGATGGACAATGGGCTCACGATGGATGATGGACTCACGATGGATGATGGGCTCACGATGGATGATGGGCTCCCGATGGACAATGGGCTCACGATGGACGATGGGCTCCTGATGGATGATGGGCTCTAATGCCCACAAATTACCTTTCTCAGCCTGGCAACTGAATGTAAACCAATGGGCAGGGGATCCAAAGGTGGCAACATTGGCTAAATATGGCCATGACCATGAAGATCGGTCCATCTTGAATATATTACACAATGTCATTCAAAGCTACTTGAAGGGCCAAGCATTTTTATGTGTTGAGAGCTGCATTAGGCCTGCAACCTGTTTTAAGTGCAACACAATGCACAGGGTATAGGCATCTGTGTATTGTGGTTGCAGTATATTATCAGTATCAAGTGTGTTGGGTTCCAATTAACCTTGCTTTGCAATGCACCACAATCATCAGTAACCTTATAACATGGGCTATGATGCACATTAGAATGTGTGTTATGGTGAGATTGTACCCTTAAACGGATCTACAACCTTTGGCATCCTTTTTAATTGACCCAACTATCATTGTCACTTGGACAAAAATTGATGGAAAATCCAAAATTTTACAGTTTTCGCCAGAACAGGAGGTGAGGGGAAATCTTACAGTGGAGACACCGGTTACTGTGAAAGCCTACCACATACATCACAATTGAACTGTACAATCTTTTTTGGGTCTATCAACAACTACGCAAGGCGTAGATGCCAACTGTCCTTGAATTGTCGGGATAGTTCCAAATCTCTGTCCATTGTCCTGATGATGAGGTGCCATGGGGTGTGAAGGGACCAGCCAGAAAGTTGGTGTAATCCTGTAGGACAGTGGTCATCAACCCTGTCCTCAGGGCCCACTAACAGGCTAGGTTTGCAGGATAACTGAAATACATCACAGGTGATATCATTTGCTGCTCAGTGATTGCAGTATTCTAGTCTGCATCTCCCCCCCAAGGTAATACATAAAACCTGGCCTGTTAGTGGGCCCTGAGGACAGGGTTGATGACCACTGCTGTAGGGGACCTCCCAAAGAGGTGGGCATATCAAGTTTGGCCCCCTGGGTGGGGTGAGAGTGTCTCAGAGACTGGGGCGAAGATGTTGGTCAGTACTGCAAGGGCCTGCCTGATTGGATACAAAGTGATTGGATCATTTAGATCAGGGGTCTCCAAATTTTCTAAACAAAAATGGACAGATTACTTTCCTTCAGACTTTAGGGGGGGTGGACTGTGACAAGTGGGAGTTGAAAACTGCCCCAGTGTCAGCGGGAATAAACAATGCCTCAGGCTTGGTGGTCAGTAGGAGGAAAAATAGTGACCCATCATTGTTGCCAGTGGAAGGAATGGTGCCCCCTCATTGGTTTCAGTGGAAGGAATAGTGCCTCATCGTTGGTGTCAGTTAATGGAATAGCAGCCAATCATTGGTATCAGTGGGAGGAATAGTATCTCATCACTGGTGTCAGCGGAAGGGATACCTGCCTGTCATTGGTGTCAGTGGGAGAAATCATGCCCCATCTTTCATGTCAGTGGGAGGAATGGTGCCCCATGATTGGTGTCAGTGGGAGGAATAGTGCCCCATCATTGGTATCAGTGGGAGGAATAATGCCCCTTCATTGGTGTCAGTGGGAGGAATAGTGCCCCTTCATTGGTGTCAGTGGAAGGGATAGCGGCCCATCATTGGTGTCAGTGGGAGGAATAGTGTCCCATCATTGGTATCTGTGGGAGGAATAGTGCCCCATCATTGGTGTCAGTGGAAGGGATAGCGGCCCATCATTGGTGTCAGTGGGAGGAATAGTGTCCCATCATTGGTATCTGTGGGAGGAATAGTGCCTCATCATTGGTATCTGTGGGAGGAATAGTGCCTCATCATTGGTGTCAGTGGAAGGGATAGCGGCCCATCATTGGTGTCAGTGGGAAGAATAGTGCTCCATCATTGGTATCAGAGAGAGGAATAGTGCACCATCACTGGCACCAGTGTAAGGAATAGTATCTCATCATTGGTGTCAGTGGGAGCAATCATGCCCCATATTTCTTGTCAGTGGGAGGAATAGTGCCCCCCATGATTGGTGTCAGTGGGAGGAATAGTGCCCCATCATTGGTGTCCGTGGGATGTATTATGACCCATTGTCAGTGAAAGTAAAGGTCTCATATCAGTGATAGGAACAGTACCCCCAAGGGTCAGATAAAGGCAAGCAAAGAGCCAACATTCAGCCCGTAGTCTGCTGTTTGGAGACCACTGGTTTAGATAGTTCCTCACAATACATAGTCTTGGTAAGACTGGCCATACACCTATGAATTATCTGCAGATTTTCTATGGTCAGATGGAAAAAGTGGAACAGATTCCTCCATCTACGCTGAACTGTGTGGATGGAAGAATCTCCCACATCTTGCTAGTCGACCCCGCTGGCTCTCAATACCTGAACATTCTGATTGGGTGCAGGCATTGTTTAGGTTGAGAGCCAGCGGGGACGACTAGCAAGATACTGAAACCTGGCCCAGTGGGAGATTCCTCCATCCACACAGTTTAGCATACATGGAGAAATCTGTTGCACTTTTTCCATCTAACCATAGAAAATCTGCAGATAATCTATAGGTGTATGGCCAGCTTAAGTCTAAAAGCTATTGTACAATCAGATGGTATGGTAAGCGTTAGAGGGCAAAGTCCAATCATGCCTTTGCCTATGGGAGTCATACTTGTAACTGTCAGCCTTGCAATGCCTCATGGGAATTGTAGTTCTGCAACAGCTGGAGGCAGAGGCGTATCTGGTGAAAATGGCGCCTATGGCAAGCACTGAAACTGCGCCCCTGTCAAAACATTTGAAACCCATCTTTCAGATAACCAGGGACAGGGAGGGACACTGGGGACAGAGAAGGGCGCAGTGCAATGAGGACAGAGAGGGACGCTGGTGACAGAGAAGGAAGCCAGGGACAGGGAGGGACACAGTGCGACAAGGATGGACAGAGGGACGCTGGTGACAGACAGAGGGACGCAGTGTTATGAGGACAGAGAGGGATGCAGTGAGAACAGGGGACACAGGGGTATGCAAGTGGGGGGACACTGTGTGGGAGTGGGGGCACCATGGGGGGACCAGGAGAGTATCATGGGGCCTCCTGCGGTGCTGTTGGAGCCCAGGCCCCCTACATCTGTACTGGCTGCCGATGGTGGTGGCCCTGGTGTCTCTAGACTTCTGTAAAAAATAAAAAGTACACAGCCTTACCTAATGCCTGTAATAATAAGACCCCCATGACACGCTGCTCCCCGCCGGCCCCTCCTCTCTTCTCGTCCGTCACAGGTGATGTAATGTACAGTACAAGCACCAGGGGTGGACGGGAGGGAAGGAGGAGCCGGCGGGGAGCAGTGCGCCGTGAGAGGTCCGATTACAGCCACTGCCCGTGCTAGACTGTATGTGTTGCAGTCTTGCAGAACTTCTTATGGGCCAATGTGTGCCCGAAGGCCCGATGGGTCAGTCCGCCCCCTGCTCATTGCAAAGTTTGCAGTACATGAACTCTCACTGAATGTGGACCGTTCAATGAGCTTGTTGCACAAATCACTTTATTACGCTTTATTAATGATGTCTATGGCTATGCATATATTTATAATTTATTTAATCCATATTGCGCACTATATTTGATGCCTGGCACACACGCACAATTGCACACGATGATAACTTAAGCCATCGCCGCGTGCGATTGTGCGTGTGTGCCAGGCATCAAATATAGTGCGCAATATGGATTAAATAAATTATAAATATGCATAGCCATAGACATCATTAATAAAGCGTAATAAAGTTATTTGTGCAACGACTGTTCACAAATCCCTTTATTACAGTTTAAGCACTAAATTTTGCTGCTTGCTTCCGGTTGGCAATTAGCCCCCATACATGAATATGATCACCATCAAGAAGTAGTACCTGGCTGCTATCCTTGGTGCTGCCGCTGGGGGTTCCCCCGTCTGGCCCTCATCACCTCGTGTCACATTCCCCGACTCCTCCGTGGAGAAGATGATGCCGCGCAGACTGTTACCCTACCCTACGTGGATCCGGTCTGGCCAGCATAGTTGCCAACATTGTAAAAAAAAAAATTTGGGACAATTTTTTGGCATTAGGCAGAGTTTTATTATTATTAGGGCGACGGGGCATGCGGTTATAGGTGTGGCATAGGAAAAGGTGAAATATGGGCGTGGTTTACGTAAAATAGTGGGCGTGGCTTACACGGGCGTGGCTCAACGGGGTGTGGTTAGAGTCTGAGATGAATGCGGGATGGAGAGGGAAAGGGGGGGGAGGGATGCAGAGGGAAAGGGGGGGGAGGGATGGAGGGACAGCAGCCCCCGATCCTACACCACAATAGCAATATGTGTTTTCCAGAGTTTGACAATCAGCAGATAAAGATACTCCAAATACCTGGTGTTAGCGCTTCAATTCCCGGCGCCATGATTGTTGTCAGGATGATTGAAGCGCATTACATTTCACAGACACTGACAGCGGTGGTGGGCGGTGCCGCAGCATCTCCATTGAAGACCAGCTACTGGTCTTCTTTAAAATGGCAGCCAGCGGGGACATTGTCTCCGCCGGCCGCGGATCTCTAGCGGCCGGCGGCGAAAAACGGGGACAAACCAAATTTCCCGGGACATTTCCCGGGACAAAATTAAATTGGGACAAAGGTCGTAATCCCGGGAAATTCGGGACAGTTGGCAACTATGGGCCAGTCATCGGCCGTAATGAAGGCACCGTGCTCTTGCAGGCCCGGCCGCGGTGCTGGGAGCTACATGGGTGCGGGAGGCGGCCGCGGGAGGATGGGTGAAGGTTTTTTTTCCCTGCGGGGGTGGCTTTTTAACGCCCCTCCCCATGGTGCCCATGGCACTTGCCATGGCTGCCATACCCCAGATACGCCACTGGCTGGAGGGCCACCAGTTTGAGACCCCTGCTTTAGAGGGTGTTTCCACTTATTTTTGGTGAGAATTTTTCCCACTTCCTATTGAATCTCTGGGGACAGGAAGTGAGGGAGCTCTCCTCAATAGAACACAACAATAAAAACCTGGGAGGGGTTCCAACCATCCCCTAGGGCAGTGATGGTGAACCTTGGCACCCCAGATGTTTTGGAACTACATTTCCCATGATGCTCCACTACACTGCAGAGTGCAAGAGCATCATGGGAAATGTAGTTCCAAAACATCTGGGGTGCCAAGGTTCGCCATCACTGCCCTAGGGCCTATGTTATTTAAAACGATATAAAGTGACAGTGAAGACTCCCTAGCATCGCCCGGCCTCCACCTTTCTCTAGATCCCTCTGTACACAAGTTTTGACACCGATGGATGACAACTTAGAAGCACAAATGAGAGAACATGATGAAGCGGGACAGGTACTTATGTTGCATCACATAAAAAGCAGCCGTAATCCTTCTGATTTGTAGAATACATAAGTTCCATTTTACAACCTTGTTTAATAATGCAACAGCAAAGCAAAGTGGAAATGTTTGCCTTTAGAGCACAAGACGAGCACTAAGCCCTTGTACACACGGTCGGAAATTCCGACGGAAAATGTCCGATCGGACCGCGTTGTCGGATAATCCGGCCGTGTGTGGGCTCCATCTGACTTTTTCCGTCGGAATGTCCGACCAACAAACTTTGAGAGCTGGAGATAAAATTTTCCGACAACATGATCCGATCGGACAGAGTGCCACGCATGCTCAGATCAAATTACGAGACCAAAGCTATTGGCTACTAGCCTGAACGTAGTCCCGTTGTAGCGTAATAACGTCATCACGTTCCGAACGATCGGATTTTCCGACAACTTTGTCGGACCGTGTGTATACAACACCAGCTTCGGACAAAATCCGTCGGAAAAAATACGTCGGATTTTGTTGTCGGAATGTCCGACCGTGTGTACAAGGGCTAAATGTGTCGGGGGCGCTGAGAATGTCGGTATATTGGAAGCGATTGGCGCCCCGGTCTTGTGCGCTCACTAAGATTTTATGGACACTTATTTTAAAGTAAACCTGGGCAGTCCTAGCAAAGTATTATAGCAGAAAACGAAGGGTGACAAGTGTTACTGTGTCTTCTGACAGTTAAATCTGACCTCCGGCCTCTCCTTCAGTCTTGCACAGTTGTAGCGGCTCTTCTCCTCGACTGAAACGGCTTACACTGATTTCACCGCACACTGTGAGCTTCTCATAATGTGCATTTGAAGCTGCAGCATGTCAGATAGAGCCCCGCCCTCATTTCCTGGCTGGAGGATTTCCAGCATCATCCAGCCCAGTGGTCTCCAAACTGTGGCCAAGGGGCCGGATACGGCCCTTTGCTTGCTTTTATCTGGACCTTGAGGCATTATTCCCTCCACTGTCAGCAACTGTGGGGCATAGTTCCTGCCACCCGCACTGACAATGGGGCACTATTCCCCCTACTGACACCAATGATGGGGCACTATTCCTCCCACTGATACCAACGAGGGGACATTATTCCTCCCACTGACACCAATGATGGGGCACTATTCCTCCCACTGATACCAACGAGGGGACACTATTCCCCCTACTGACACCAATGATGGGGCACTATTCCTCCCACTAAGACCAACGATGGGGCATTATTCCTCCCACTGACACCAACGATGGGACATTATTCCTCCGACTAATACCAATGATGGGACACTTTTCCTCCCACTAATACCAATGATGGGGCACTATTCCTCCCACTAATACCAATGATGGGGCACTATTCCTCCCACTAATACCAATGATGGGACACTATTCCTCCCACTAATACCAATGATGGGGCACTATTCCTCCCACTGACAACAATGATGGGGCACTATTCCTCCTACTGACACCAATGATGGGGCATTATTCCTCCCACTGACACCAATGATGGGGCACTAATCCTCCCACTGACACCAACGATGGGGCATTATTCCTCCCACTGACAACAATGATGGGGCACTATTCCTCCCACTGACACCAACGATGGGGCATTATTCCTCCCACTGACACCAATGATGGGGCACTAATCCTCCCACTGACAACAATGATGGGACATTATTCCTCCCACTAATACCAATGATGGGGCACTATTCCTCCCACTGATACCAATGATGGGACACTATTCCTCCCACTGACAACAATGATGGGACATTATTCCTCCCACTGACACCAACGATGGGGCACTATTCCTCCCACTGACAACAATGATGGGGCACTGTTCCTCCCACTGACACCAACGATGGGACATTATTCCTCCGACTAATACCAATGATGGGACACTTTTCCTCCCACTATTACCAATGATGGGGCACTATTCCTCCCACTGACAACAATGATGGGGCACTGTTCCTCCCACTGACACCAACGATGGGACATTATTCCTCCGACTAATACCAATGATGGGACACTTTTCCTCCCACTATTACCAATGATGGGGCACTATTCCTCCTACTGACACCAATGATGGGGCACTATTCCTCCTACTGACACCAATGATGGGGCACTATTCCTCCTACTGACACCAATGATGGGGCACGATTCCTCCCGCTGATACCAACGATGGGGCACCATTCCTCTCCCTAACACCAAAGAGGGGGGCGCAGTTTACGCCCACTAACACCAACAAATTTTCTACTCCTGCTAGCCACAGTCCGGCCCCCCTAAAGTCTGAAGGACAGTAAACTAGCCCTGTGCTTGGAAAGTTTGGAGACCCCTGATCTAGCCCATCCCTACCCAGACTGAAGAAAACAGATGGGTTGCCACTGAGGCAATCAGACTCAGTGGCAGCCCATCCATTAGGGGGGCACGGACGCTTTTTTTTTAAGCACATGATTAGAACCAGAGGCTCTAATAGGCTTCAAAAAAGGGTGGGCCTTTTTGTTCCCACCCAGTTGTGACGGTAGCGATTGAATACTCACTATTTTCACACTAAATCTCCTGAGACCCGTTTCCTGATCGGCCAAAACATCAGGCGATCCTATTGGATGCCTAGTGCCTAGGAGGAGGAGAGAGGAGATGCACAACGGAAGCCGCTGAAAGATAGGACGCCGGAGCCGCTGCCCGCAGACCGCTGCCCGTCCCCCGTCATGCTTCGACACAATGGAGCCGCCATCGGCTACTTAGTTGGGGTAAGTGCCGGACTGACCAGCAGACAGAAGGGGGGAGCGCCATGCCGCCAGCTGCCCGGGGGGGGGGTTGTTTGCTGCCCCCCCTCCCAAAAAAGAAAAACACACCAGCCGCCACTGCTAGGTGTAGTAAGTATACAATCTTTCATGACTAAAAAAAGACAATTGGGAATTCACAGGATGGCAGGTAACACAGCAATGATCTCAGTTCGTAGTGCGGGTGTGACTACGTGTTTCGGAGCTTTGTTATTTCCACCCCAGAATAACTTCAGCACAAGGATTGAACTTGGGGCGGGGCTCCTGATCATGCTACTGCTGTGACAGCCAATCACAATCTTCACACGATCAGTAAACCTGCCTCTGCCTCCCATCCCCCCCAGGTGGCTGGCTTGAGCCAACACCAAGAGCTTAAATTAACCACTGTGCATTACGAATAATTGCCTTTGGATTTTTCATTTCATTTACATTATTATCCTTATTCATTAAAATGAGAGATAATTTGTGCAGCCAATCAAAGTTCAGTATGCTGCTGTTAGACCGGTCCATGATGGATTGTGATGGGTTGCTATGGGTCAGTGTAGTATAAGTAGATGCAAACCCTAATGGGAACGACCCCAACATACAGGGATATACAATGTAATACTGACATATAATCACACACATAGGTTGGGCTTGATGGACTTTTTTCAACCTCACCTACTATGTAACTATGTAACATTTAGCTTGGACACAGCGGGAGCCAATCAGTGAGTCCGGCAGACCCAAAGTCTGCAAATCGCCATTCTGTTAGTTCTAAAGACAGAGATCTTGTGTTTTTGCTAAGCAGGTAAACTGATCTCTGTCTTTCTATAGTACAAGCACCTCCCCCCACAGCTAGAAAACCCCTGTTGTTACCCCCTTCCCTGCCTGCATCATTAGTACAGTGACAGTGCATATTTTTAGAACCGGTCACTGGTCCCCAAAAATCTTTCACTTACTGTCCGATTTGTCCGCCGCAATGTCACAGTCCCACTATAAGTCACTAATCGCTGCCATTACTAGTAAAAAAATATATATAAAGATTTTTGTTTTTTTTGTGTTTTCCAATCCCCCCCCCCCATCTTATTTCTTGCCGGGGTAGTATGTTGGGTGTATGTTGTTTGTTATTTGTAAAGTTTTTGTATGAAAAAGGAATAATAAAGGATGATTTGGTTAAAAAAAGAAAAATTTAATAAAAATGATCCCATGTTTTGTAGACGTTATAACCTTTGCGCAATTTTATAAATTTATAAAGAAATTTGATTTTTTTTTTAAAAATTTTTTTGGATGTGTTTTATAGCAGAAAGTAAAAAAGTTTTTTTTATGTTTTTTTTTTAATTGCCAGGTTTTGTAAATAGCACAAAAAAAATATAAAAGATAAAATAAAAAAATGCAGAGGTGATAGAATACAACCAAAAAAAAAAATCTCTATTTGTGGGAAAAAAATTACATCAATTTTGTTTGGGTACAGCGTCACACGACCGCGCAATTGTCAGTTAAGGCGACGCAAAAAAAAATGGTTTGGTCATTAAAGGGGGGGGGGGGGGTAAATCCTTCCGGATGAGCTGAAGTGGTTAAACAAGGACCTTTTATAGCCAGGTATGTCTTTAATGAAAAAAAAATAATATTGAAAATAACTTTTTAAAACAACATTAATAGGTTAAATCTTAAATAGGAGTTTAGTGATTTAGGTTTATTTCTTCTTTAATTTGTAGATTTTGTTTTTTTCATTGTTTTACAGAATTCCTTTCAAGTGCTAATTTCTATAGTCACAAGATCTATATATGTAGAAACTTCAAAGCCGACCCGCCGCAGATCCCTCCATTCATTTTCATTGATTGTGAATTGAGGAAGGAAATCGTTGGTTGCAGAGGTCCGCCTGTTCCTACGCAACCCATAGAGGATATTTGTCATTAATGAATCGAATGAATAAGGGACTCAAGTCTGAGACATTTCCCTCTTCTATATTTAAAGTGGACTTTCGGTCATTTTTTTCATCTTTCCATCTATTAAATCTTCTGCCCTTGTTGTTGTTTTATCTTTGGATAGTAAAACTTTTTTTTTTCTGCCAGAAAATATCTTATACAGCCCACTTCCTATTTGTCTGGTAATAAAGCCTAGGCCTATGATGGGGAACCTTGGCCCCCCAGATGTTTTGGAACTACATTTCCCATGATGCTCGTGCACTCTGCAGTGTAGTTGAGCATCATGGGAAATGCAGTTTCAAAACATCTGGAGTGCCGAGGTTCGCCATCACTGGCCTAGGCTATGACATCATAGTTTCATAGTTAGTAAGTATTGAATAAAGACACCAGTCCATCCAGTTCAACCTGAGTGTCCCTATCCTTGTACATTACACACTCACATTGGTTCCTACCCTGAAGGAGCCCACTACCCTGCTATTCCAACCCTTCACATATTTCCACATAAAAACTTCCCTCCTGGCATTAAACGTTGCCAGGTAGTGTGCTCAGCTTACCACCCCAAATTGATGTTCCTCCCTCAGCTCACCTCTCTCCCTGCATGTCCTGTGAGCAGAATAGCTTATCTACCCATCAGCTAGCTGTGATTGACAGGTAGATCAAAGCAGAAGCTGTCATGGGGCCCCCTACTGGCAATGCCTGAATGGTCAGGTTACTACTGTGAGCTGTGTCGGCGACTGCTGGTGTAGCACCTGCCACACACCTTGCATACTTCAAAGTCTTACAGGACACGGCTGCTAATGGGAACTGGGTTCCTGTTGTGGAAAAAGTACAGGAACTCCGTTCCAATGTGTTCCCACAAGACTTGAGCCCTGTATGATATACAGTATCACACAAAAGTGAGTACACCCCTCACATTTTTGTAAATATTTTCTTCTATCTTTTCATGTGACAACACTGAAGAAATGACACTTGTCTACAATGTAAAGTAGTGAGTGTACAGCTTGTATAACAGTGTAAATTTGCTGCCCCCTCAAAATAACTCAACACACAGCCAATAATATCTAAACCGCTGGCAACAAAAGTGAGTACACCCCTAAGTCAAACTGTCCAAATTGGGCCCAATTAGCCATTTTCCCCTCCTCGGTGTCATGTGACTCGTTAGTGTTACAAAGGTCTCAGGTGTGAATGCGGAGCAGGTGTGTTAAATTTGGTGTTAGCGCTCTCACTCTCTCATCCTGGTCACTGGAAGTTCAACATGGAACCTCATGGCAAAGAACTCTCTGAGGATCTGAAAGAAAACACACAAAAAAAAAAAAACACTCACTACTTTACATTGTAGCAAAGTGTCATTTCTTCAGTGTTGTCAGATGAAAGGATTTACAAAAATGTGAGGGGTGTACTC
>NW_027507764.1:575463831-575483676 GCF_037356315.1 Lithobates pipiens
TATATATATATATATATATAATATATATATATATATATATATATATATATATATATATATATATACATACACATATATCAGTTTCAATAAAAATATATTTATCTTGTAATTTTTGTATTTTGTTATTTTGTTGCCCTTAAAGTCCCACCCCATTTGGGGGTATTCCTTTCTCCTTTTTTGAATTGGTCATATAAGGGATGTTGGCAACTTTTTAGTGATATATTTGGATGTTCTCCTTTTTTTATTTCTAATTCATCCCAAAGGTGTTCTATGGGGTTGATGTACAGGCCAATTAAGTTCTTCCACCCCAAACTCGCTCATCCATGTCTTTATGGGCCTTGCTTTGTGCACTGGTCCACATCATTTGGTGGAGGGGGGATTATGGTGTGGGGGTTGTTTTTCAGGGGTTGGGCTTGGCCCCTTAGTTCCAGTGAAGGAAACCCTTAAAGCAATACCAAGACATTTTGGACAATTTCATCCTCAAAACTTTGTGGGGACAGTTTGGGGATGGCCCCTTCATGTTCCAACATGACTGAGCACCAGTGCACAAAGCAAGGTCCATAAAGACATGGATGAGTGAGCTTGGGGTGGAGGAACTCTACTGGCCTGCACAGAGTCCTGACCGCAACCTTATAGAACACCTTTGGGATGAATTAGAGCTGAGACTGGCTTTTTCGTCCAACATCAGTGCCTGACCTCACAAATGGGCTTCTGGAAGAATGGTCAAACATTCCCATAGACACACTCCTAAACCTTGTGGACGGCCTTCCCAGAAGAGTTGAAGCTGTTATAGCTGCAAAGGGTGGGCCAACTCAATATTGAACCCTACTGCAGACTGCGAGCCAGACCTTCTTATCCAACATCAGTGTCTGACCTCACAAATGCGCTTCTGGAAGAATAGTCAAACATTCCCATAGACACACTCCTAAACCTTGTGGACGGCCTTCCCAGAAGAGTTGAAGCTGTTATAGCTGCAAAGGGTGGGCCAACTCAATATTGTATAGGAGTTACAGACCTTCTGTTATGAGGTTGAAGGAAGTAAACAATAGCGGTGACAGGTCATTGCGATTTGTGAGCCCCTTTGCGGTGGTGGCAGATGGGACTTGTAGTCTTCCCAATAGACAGATCCCTTTGAATGGGTGACAGAACTGTAGAGTCAAGTACAACTGTGTTAAATTAAAAATAATATTAAATAATAATAATTATAATAATAATACAAAATAATAATAATAAAAAATAAAACAAAATAAAAAAAAAAAACAAAAAAAAGAATGAGGGAAGAAGGCGCACCCCAACATCCAGGTAATGGGTGTGGTTCGAGGGTCGGGGGGGGGGGGGGGGATTTGAGAAATGCAGCCATGTGATTTATGTTACACCCTAAATATTAATATAACATCAAACACGGTCCCAAAGGTGGACTGCGCCTTTAAACTATTTCTGCCTGCAGCCTCTGCAGAATCACTTGGGTCCCTTACATGGAAACAATCCATAAATCATCTTCCTATTTCAGAGCAGCACACTGAGGGGGTTAATGCAGCGCACCGAGCGGCCTATGATACTACGGCGGCGGTCTATTTTTAGCGCAGAGCACTTCGGGCTGTGTACTGTAGCGGGAGCTGTCCACTCAGCACCGCCATCCCTCCCAACACTGCTGGACAAATGAAGTCACAATTATGAATGCCATCATCAGGCTGAGCACAGCTTATCCTGTATTATGTTATGATGCAACAGTATTACCAACATAGACAGTTCATGTGAGCTTCAAGGAATCCTCCATTCAAAAATGCTTTTTTTTTTTTTGCACTTGCTCCATTTCGTATTTTAATACCATTTAATATATATATATGTTTTTTTCAAAACTACAGTTTCAACTTAACCAGGTAATGACCTATTATATCATTTTTATGTTTTACATTTCTTTACAGCTTGTGCATATCTACCATGACCTGTTAGCAGTAAATTCACCACTGACTGCCAGAGACAGCTGTTTCAGCATCACTGCATGTTAAAATGTAATACATTGCAATGGGCTGATCCTCTTGGCATCTATATAAATAAAACATTTATATGTGTATATATATATATATATTTTTTAATTATGTATATATATATATATATATATATATATATATATATATATATATATATATATACATATATATATATATATATATATACATATATATATATATATATATATATATATATATATATATATATATATATATATATATATATATATATATTTCTATTTATTAAAATATATATATTATATGATAAATAGATAGATAGATATGTAGATGGATATCTAGATATCTAGATATATAGATAGAGATATATATATATATATATTTTTTTTTTTTTTCAAAAAAATAATTAAATAAAAAAGCCTCAAAATAATACATAAAACATTATTCCCAGTGTAAAGCAATCAAGCCTTCCTACAGGCAATTTATAGATCCCTTGTTTTTCATATATATATATATTTTTTTTTATTATTATTATTATTATGATAATATTATTATTATTATTATTATATTATTATTATGATATTATTATTATTATTATATTATTATATTGATAATATTATGATAATATTATTATTATTATGATTATATTATTAATATTATGATTATTAATATATATATATATATATATATATATATATATATATATATATATATATATATATATCATATATATATGAACAACAAGGGATTGCTTCACTTAAGATTTATGAAAAACAAAAAAGTTACAAATAATGCATAATATGTTCCATGTTATGCATAATTTTTGTTTGTTTTTTTCATTTAAGCAGTCCCTCGTTTTTTCTTATCTATAAATTGCCTGTAGGAAGGCTTGATTGCTTTGTGCTGGGAATAATTTTTTATATATTATTTAAAAAAAAAAAAAAAAAAAAAAATATATATATATATATATATATATATATATATATATATATATAATGGAAACATATATAATGGAAAATTGTTAATGGAATGGAAAATTGTTATCAAATACTTACCGTAAATTTTCCTTTCCTGGCCTATCCTCACGTCAGCACACAATGGGTTAACGCCTCATCTGGAACCCACATGACCACCTTTTCCTCACTGAATAAAATACAGCCCCTCCCCCACTGACACATTCGATAATCTAGCCACTTGGGAGGGAGTCCTGTGCCGACGTGAGGCTAGGCCAGTAAGAAGAAAAATTAGGGTAAGTATTTGATAACAGTTTTCCATATTCCTGGCCATACCTCACATCAGCACACAGTGGAATTTAACTAGCTGAATAATGGGTGGGAGAGAACTCACAAAAAGAAACATTGACAATCGCAGAAAAGCTGCCAAAGACAAAAAATTATTTATATGTCTCGTCCCAAAAACTTTGCAGAACTTGCCGATTGCACGCCTGGCTTGTAAAGTTGAATGAAGGGCTACCCATCTCTCATATACTCTTCACTGACATCCTGGCATAACTGCCCCGAAGGCTGCCACCCCTCAGTTCGAAGGTGCCCACTTCCTGCATGCCAATGTAATCACCCTGGTGAACCAATAGAAGATGACTCAAGAACCTGACGGCGAAATGAAAAGGATTGTCCACTTTCCTCATGTCTTCGGTCTTTGCATGTACACTGTTAGCTACTTGTGTAAGGACCTGAAGTCTTCTCCCTGAAGACCTGAAGTAACTGAATGCTTGGAGGGACTGGCCCCAGATTTTCCTGGAAACTGGATGCCACTTGGAGATGGACGTAGTATCACTAAAAAAAGACACAAAAGGGATCTTTGCAGGAAAGTGCTGAAACCTCCAACACCCTAATGTCTGAAGCAAATGCTGTCAGAGGAACTAGTTTTACCAATAGGGACTGCAATGGAAAATGAAGCTATTGGAGCAAAGGATGCCTGTATGAGTGCTTTCAGAACCAAGCCTAGGTCCCATGAAGGGAACACGAATTTCCTTGGTGGTTGTATATGGATTACGGCCTGCATGCAGCATTTATTCAATGGAGTTGTATGCCAGACCAACCTCAAGCACCGATTGTAATAATGTCTAGAGCTGGGGACACAGGAGAGAAAACTTTTCTGAGTAAACAGAACAAGCTTACTTCATATCCTCATATGTAGCTTTCCTGGTCTTGTAGTCTTTGCCAAGGTCTGAACCACCTCAGATGAGCCTCCCCGCACCTCTAGTTCTGGTCGATTCAATAGCCAGGCTATTAAGAGCCTCACTGGATTGGGGTGCTGCCAATAATGTTGACATAAAAGATCCTGTTTGACCGGAAACAGGATTGGTGGTGCTGAATGACAACCAAGGCCTTTTCGGCAGATGGAAAGCACCTGTATGGCATACACATGTTCTGTCCAAATCTTCATAAGGACACTGGAGGAAGACAAACACCAAAGGAAAAAAACCTATGGCACCGAATATACCTTCTGATACTTCACCTTTGTACATTGTTACAAATACCGGGAGCAGGGCCGTCTTTAAGGCAGGGCAAAAGGGGCAGCTGTCGTTGTTGTGGGGCCCAAAGCAGCTGCCTCATATTTGCCAACTATCCCAGTGTAAATTCCCTTGTCCCTTGAAGTTTTAGTCCTGTTCTGTGTCCCGTTATCTCAGTGTGAAGTGATGGTACTAATGCTGTGTACAGATGACTCAGCTGCAGACCCTGTGTTTACATATAAATAACCGGCATTCATATGTAAATAGTAGCAGCATTACTAAGAAAATAGATGCGGCTGGCAGCATTGATATGTAAATAAAGGTGGCATTCATATGTATATCATGCTCCCCTGAAGTTAGGAGATGATGTGCTGTAACCTCTAGCAACCAATCAGTGAGCAGTATTACTTTACTGTAATCTCTAGCAACCAATTAACAAGCAGAAATCATTTGCTGTAACCTCTAGCACTAATCAGTGAGCAGTCATGATATGCTGTAACCACTGTCAACCAATCGCAATTGCTGCCTGATCTGATACAGAAAACTGATTTTAAGTCTAGCTGCTATCTATCGTATGTCTCAGAGCAGGTGGAGAGTGAAATTGCATGGGGGGGGGGCCCCAAGAAAATTTTTGCCCAGGGTCCAATCAATATTAAAGACGGCCCTGACCAGAAGCCTTGTGTTCAGAGGACTCTCTATGAGAACTCCACCTGGAATAGAGACAATACTAGTTGAGGTATTTATTGTTGGGAAAAAAAAATTGCTTAAAGCGGAGGTCCACCCTAAAATGGACCTCCGCTCATCGGAATCCCCCCCCCCCTCCGGCGCCACAATCGGCACCTTTCAGGGGGGAGGGGGGTGCAGTTACCTGGATAATCCAGGTAACTGCACCCACTTCCGGGCTAGCTCTCTGCGGAACGAGCGTAGGTTACGCCCCCGTTCCGCAAGCGCCCGCCCCCTTCAGCAAGTGCCCCGCTGCCTGCTGGGAAACACACAGCTCCCAGAGGCAGCGGGGACCGTCCGGATTGCGCCGCGCGGCTCGCGCATGCGCAGTAGGGAACCGGGAAATGAAGCCGAAAGGCTCCATTTCCTGATTCCCATACCCAAGATGGCGGCGGGACCCGGCAGCCGAGCGAGCGATCGGCTTCGGGTGCCGACATCGCGGGCGCGCTGGACAGGTAAGTGTCACTATTTAAAAGTCAGCAGCTGCAGTATTTGTAGCTGCTGGCTTTTAAAAAAAAAAAAAAAAAACGCGGAGTCCCGGTGGACTCCCGCTTTAACTGATCCTGCTTTCCCGGTAAGTAGACAACCTTTAACTGCCTGTAAGCAGCTCTCTGTCCAGCAAAAAATTTATGTTACAAAAAGTAACAGGAAAAGACAGACACTTGGTGCCCCCTTGGTGGGCAATGTAAGCTACAGCTGTCTTGTTGTCAATCATCAACTTTACTCGGGCCCCTTGGAGAAAGATCCTGAAAGGCTTGCAATGCTAGAATAATAAAAAAAAAAAAAAAAAAACGCTTTACATTTAAGTCAGTCAGAGCATCTGCATTCCACTAGGCTCCAATGGCCTTGCACAAGTCCCTTCAGACTGGAGGCAGACTGGCATCTGACGTCAGAATTATTCCATCTCCTGGGCTGAGAGGCACACTGGTGTTCAAAACTCCTGTTCTTGCTAATTTGTGCAGACACAAAGACTTTCTGATCCATAGGCAGCCCGTTCGATTGACAGAGGAAGGCAAATTGAAAAGCCCCCCCCCCCTCCCCCCATGTACCACCTGGCCCAGGGCAGCACTGGAATGGCTGCTGTAAAATGACCCAATGGGGACAATGCAATCCCTCGCTGACATAAATGATGCCTCCATGACTCTTCATACGCAGTTTTTCATTTGCCATTTTGGAAAACCTCTTGACATATTTGGGTATGAAAAACGACTCCAAGATCCTTCATAGCTTAAAATGGGTTAACTGCTTCTCCTGTTTGTTCACAAGTCGACTGAACTTGGAAAAGGATTTCAAGGACAAGGCTGTGATGCTTTGCTAGCTCCTGGCTTACACCCGCGACAATCAAAAAACATTGTCCATCCCAACCACGACACTACCTGCCTGGAGTTTGCATGTTCTCCCTGTGCCTGCGTGGGTTTCCTCCGGGTACTCCGGTTTCCTCCCACAATCCAAAGACATGCAGGTAGGTTAATTGGCTTCTGTCCAAAATTGGCCCTAGTATATGAATGGGGACCTTGGATTGTGGGCTCCTTGAGGGTAGGGACTGATGTGAGTGTGCAATGTACAGGGATAGGGACAATTGTAGACACTCACTCAGGTTGAACTGGATGGACTGGTTTTTATTCAACCTTACTAACTATGAAACTATGAACTATTGTCCAAGTAATGGCAGGGCCTTACCCTCAAAGATGAATTACTGCCACTACTGCCTTCAAAATGTTCAAAAAGTTTCTTAGTGCCGTGCCAAATTTAAAAAAAATGGCAAACACCTAAACTGGAAGTGACACCCCAGTCACTGCAAAGCTCAGATGTCTCTGGTGTTGGGGTACGGAAGTATACATCCAGAAGGATCGATTGACTCTAAGCCCTTGTACACACGGTCGGAGATTCTGCCAACCAAATCCGTCGGATTTTGTCCGTCGGATTTAGTCCGACGGATTGTGTCCGAAACTGTTGCATACACACGGTCGGACTAAGTTGTCGAAAAATCCGATCTTTTTAGAACGTGATGACGTAATTTCGTTACGATGGGACTACGTTCAGGCTAGTAGCCAATAGCTTTGATGTAGGAATTTGATCTGAGCATGCGTGGCACTTGGTCCGATCAAAATTCACTACACATGATCGGAGTATGTCCGATCGAACCAGTTGGTCGGGAAATATTTCCAACATGTTGGAAAATTGGGTCCGACGGATATTCCGACGGAATCAGTCCGATGCATACCACACACAGTCGGATTATCCGACGACACGGTCCGATAGGACACATTCCGACGGATTCTCCGACCGTGTGTACAAGGGCTAACTGGTCCTCATGCTAATCTATGAATTAACTCACATGTTTGGACCTACAAACGCATGTTCATAATTTTGAACGTTCACAACATAAAATATTTGTATTTAGGGGTTTAACTGTATACCAGAGCACTGCAGCGTTTGTACTATGGACGGAGCTGTCCGTTCAGCACCAAATTCTCTCTCCACTAGATCAGATTAGGCTGTGATGACATTAATGCAGCCTTTTTCAACCTTTTTATCCCAGAGGATCCCTTGGAATAATGTTCAGGCCTCAAGGAACCCTTGCTAAAACCAAATAATTGGTGGTAAGTGAAAAAAAATTCTGCCTACATTGGAAAGAATGCAATCCTTACAATGGTCAGACTGCAACCCCTATAGATGGTTAGAAGGTTATTGGCTTCATGCAACTGGTTCTACCAAGTGACATTGACCCCAGACTCATACAAACTCTATCAAATAAGGAAATTAGTGTGTAGCGCTTTGATAAAGGAATACACTTATACGGATCGCCATATAAATCCGATGGTGTGGATATTCCTTGGACTCAGCTTGTACAGACCCCAGATGACGACTTTTTAGTTGAAACGCGTCGGGTCCATTCCTCTGCAGACACCGCTATTTCTGTATTCATGTACATGTCGCTTTCTTGATACCAACAAAATGTGAGTCTATTTTAACTTTAATTATTAAAAAATTTTACGTGACAATATTACGCTATGTCGGGTTTCTGCTTTTATGGTTCCATGTACGAGATTATCATTCCATCTCACATCGGACAGTAACGATTTGTTCACCTAATTTGATGTGGCTGTACAAGCTGGGTTCAAGGAATATCCACACCATTGGATAGATTCCATATACAAAGCCCATAAGACTTGAGGGACGTATGTCTCACCAAGTCCAAGTCCTCTGGTAAGCCTCCTCTATTCCCACGGTGGTGGCGGTGTTGCATGTTAGAAGAGCGCGTCGTTTCTGAAAGCAACTTTTGGGAAAAATCGACCTCTCTACATACTCACCATTGTACATTTTATTGATTTTTGGGACTTGTTTGACACGAGCACTTTTTTTTCGATATTTTGTTCACTTATATATTTTTATGTATATATTTTTTCACTTATATTTTATGTTTATTTAATGTTTTAAATAAGGTTTTGGTTCCTATGTTTAATTAACATTAAGGAATATGATTTTTCTTGTTTGAATGATTTATATGGTGATCCGTATAAGTTGATTCCTTTATCAAAGCGCTACAAACTAATTTCCTTTTTTGTCATTCACGCTTTCTTGTCTAGAAGCTGTGTCGGCTGCTTGAACCACAATAGACACTATAAAATAGGTGGTCAATCAGACACCGCTCAAGGAACCCCTAGGAAGCTCTGGAGGAACCCTAGGGTTCAATGGAACCCTGGTTGAGAATGGCTGCATTCAGGTGCGGACTGACATCTCATGGGGCCCCCGGGCAATAGAAGATTATGGGGCCCCCAGGCAATCAGAGATTATGGGGCTACACAGTATACACAAACGCACACACACAGTATACAATCACACAGTATACACAGACATGTTTCAATTGGCTGAGAAGGTACTGGAGAGGTGGGGCAGCTATAATCTCAGGATTTTTAGACCAAAAGGATGTCGGTAAGGGACATTTCAGAGAAAGATGTAAAAAAAAAACACAAATTTTTACATACTGTCCCTGGTTTTACTGAGGCTGGCAACCCTAATGGGGCCCCCTAGTGGCATGGGGCCCTCAGGCAGTGCCCGAGTGGCCCAATGGTCAGTCCGCCCCTGGCTGCATTAATGGTTTGTGTTCTTCAAACCATGTGTTGTAAGTGCACATTTATACCAAACAGGTGGTTGATGATATAACTCAAAAATTGAATAAGAGAGCCAACACCTTGCAGGGGTTGCAAGGGTCTCCCTTCTTCCAGTCTATCATTTTAATTTTCTTTTTGTAACAATATATATATACACAGTATATTGTTACAAAAAGAAAATTAAAATGAGTTGTGTCCCCACTGTGGGAAAAGACTTACCCTCTCTATTTGTCCAGATGACCACCGTGGAGGTAGACATATCCTATTTGTCCTGGTGACCACCATGTAGGTAGACAAAAAGAAAAATAAATACCGCGCCAAACCTAAATCTACACGAATACAACTAATAATCGCTGCAGCTCAGTTTTACAAGATACACGTAAACACAATAAGATAACAAAAGAAAAAAGCCGCGCACATACATAAATATTGTAAATAAAATTAAATATAAACACCTATGAGTGATTAATTGATTGCAATAGCAGTGAAAAAAAAGTTGATCTACCCCTCTAATAAATCAAACATACCATAATTTATAAAAAATAATTATAAATAACAAGTGTTAATAATGAAATTCGAAAAATCCCAGTGAAGTGATAAAAAAGTCCAATAAATGAAAAATAGTCTGGTGAAAACTTAATAGATACCTAAATTTCATAAGAATTCATGGAAAAATAAAAAATACTAGATTAATAGTAGCAATAAAAATAAAATGTAAAAATATATATATTAGTGATAATAATAAAAAATTGGTGATAATACGAGTTTAATAATGTAAAAAAAAAAAAAATAAAAAAAAATTTTTTAAAAAAAAGTGTTCAATCTTCTGTGCAACCAAAACACACCAAGGATCGTGACCACCACCACACAAAATATGCGCTTACCAAAAGGCAATGATTTCATGCCCATAGATGCACGTAAACAAAATAAGATAACAAAAGAAAAAAGCTGCGCACATACATAAATAATGTAACGAAAATTAAATATAAACACCTATGAGTGATTAATTAAGTGCAATAGTAGTGAAAAAATTTGATCTACCCCTCTAATAAATCAAACATACCATAATTTATAAAAAAAAAGAATTATAATTAACAAGTGTTAATAATGAAATTCGAAAAATCCCAGTGAAGTGATAAAAAAAGTCCAATAAATGAAAAATAGTCCAGTGAAACTTAATAAATACCTAAATTTCATAAGAATTCATGGAAAAATAAAAAATACTAGATTAATAGTAGCAATAAAAATGAAATGTAAAAAATATATATTAGTGATAATAATAAAAAAAATGGTGATAATATGAGTGTAATAATAATGTAAAAATAAAAAATAAAAAGTGTTCAATCTTCTGTGCAACCAAAACACACCAAGGATCATGAGCACCACCACACAAAATATGCGCTTACCAAAAAGCAAGCGATTTCATGCCCATAGTCAATTTCCACAGCACCTCTTCAGACCATGATCACAGTAGGCTCCCTTATTGAATGAAACAGGCCGGGACCGTCCACAGCAGCACGTGAAGCAGAAACTCTGGATTCCCGGTAAATGGTAAGAAGACTCACTATAGCATAATTGCGTATAACAAATTTAATAAAAGTAAAGAAATACACTTACATAGTAAGCAGTAAAAAGCCCATAAAAAAATGCCGGCCGGCATGCAATCGCCCCGTCCAACCTACGCTGTATCACGATGACGTCAGCACGTCTGCCACCCCATGTAGGTAGACACATCCTCTCTATTTGTCCTGGTGACCACTGTCAGAAAGACAGAAAGTGTGGGAAAATCCAACATTTTACAGTTGTCACAAGGATAAGGTGAGAGTTATGCCCCGTACACACGGTCGGACATTCCGACCACAAAATCCGTCGGATTTTTTCCGAGGGATTTTGCCCTGAAACTGGTGTTGCATACACACGGTCGGACAAAGTTGTCGGAAAATCTGATCGTTCGGAACAAGGTGACGTTCGTTGCGTACGACTGGACTACGTAGAGGCCAGTAGCCAATAGCTTTGGTCTCATGATTTAATCTGAGCATGTGTGGCACTTTTGATCTTATGATCGGAAAAAGCCTGATTGGATTTTGTTGTGGGAAAATTTTAGATCCAGCTCTCAAACTTTTTCCGTCGGAATTAAAAAAAAAGTCAGATAGAGCCCACACGCAATCAGATTTTCCGACAACATAATCCGATCTGACCTTTTCGGTTGGAATTTCCGACCGCGTGTACGGGGCATAAGGGTCTTGCTCATGGGTGGCCCTTGCGTACGCCGACACGCTATACTCATATTTACAACTTATAACAAGTATATAGTCTGACCAGAGAGTACCAAAACAGCCAGGCTACTATGGTAGCATGTTCAGAAGAAGGTCAACAATGGCGGGCTACATATTTATTTTCTGGTTTTCTTTTATCTCAATGCTTTGGTTAATGTTTTCTTGAGGTGCATTTGAGTTGAGTATTTACTATGACAGTAAACTTTATGCCATATCTAAATACTGCATGCAAATGAAAGTCACAAAACTGAAAGGGAATTCTACTTTCTAACAGTACAGTATTCATCAAAAATTCCCAGTACAGAAAACAAAGAGGATATTCATTTGAATACCAGAGGACTGAACGTCCCATACAATGGTGGGCGTGAGCTGTCCGTTCAGCACTACTCCCCTTACTACACTTGATGAGAGCTGATGCATTTTAATTGCAAATCATTTTAAGACAGATAAACAAAGGAGGAGACATCAGCCAGCACACTGAATTTTGGCACACAAGGCTCAACCTGCAATTATTATTTTTAGCAAAATGGAAGGTAATCGTTTTTGCCTACAATATCGGAGTCCCTATGGTAAGAAAAATGGATATCCGAGCACAAATGCAACGTGAAATACCCTGGTTTTAAAATTCGATATAATCAAAAGTTTAGGGCAGTCATTCTCAACCAGGGTCCCGTGTAACCATAGAGCTCCTCTAGAGTTTGCTAGGGGTTCCTTGAACTGTGGCTGATTTATCTGATGGTACCTACATAGTTCCAGGGCCAACACCACTTGCCTGCATGACACCAATGACTTTTTAGCTGTCTGTAAGGGTGGCATTCTGTCTATTATAAAGGACATGTTCTTACTGATCATTAAAGAGGAAGTAAATTCTCCCATTCTGATGCTTCTTTTCATTTAGTCCATTATAATAAGTAATTATCAAACGATAGCCACTGTAATCCAGCCCAAATCACATATAACTTACTGTTTAAAAAAACTTTAAAAAACTTGTTTCCAGGGGTTAGGCAGCGCCATCTTAAATATTGTTTTCTGAGTCCACGGTGGAGTGTATTTCCGCCCTTACATTGAGCACTTCCTGTACTGTTAGCCAAGCCTCCTTCTCAATCCACGTTTTCTATGGCAACCCTGCTTCCCTGTTCATAGCTGACTTGTTTTATTTCATAGTATTTACTTGTGCCGATTATCTAGTGTTTGCCTGTGTCAGTCTTATCAGCTTCAGCTGATAAGACTGCAGTAATGGCCTGGTTTACACTGCATGTGATGTCACATGGTCACATGGTGTGTAGGAGGAAGCTCTGAGTGATTATGCAGCCTCCTGGGATATCAGTGGTGTGCCGTAGGAAGTCCTGATAACAGATAGATAAGCACATAGAGAGTGTGCCGTAAATCAGGAGAGATCTGGGCATGCTCAGTGATGTCATTCTAAAGAACAAAAAGGATTACAACAATACTAAGCAAGTAAGGAGATATCTACAAGCAGTGTTCATTAGGGTTTTTTTATGCTGATTTACATGGGACAAAGTTGTAGGGGAGAGTTTACAACCATTTTAACATAAGGAACTTTTTCCCATTAACTCCCAATGATTTGGCTTTACAAAGGTTTCCCTCGAAAGTTATTTTAGAGGTTCTTCTGGTGTATAAAGGTCGTGAAAGGCTAAGTTAGTGGCTTAATTCAAGCATGTTCATGGGTGGAGCAAAGAGTTCAAGATTCGCCAAAAACAAGAGACATAAAAAAAGAAAGTCCAAAGGAGCAGATAAAGGAGACACTGTGTGACAGCTCAGGTGCCTCATCGAGAAGAGCCACTGCTGAATGCAGCGGAGGTCATGAGTTCAGATCCTGGTCCTGACAGTTAGGGTATCAACCATGAGCAAATAAAAAATCCAAAGAATTAGGTCATACCAAAAAATCTGACAAATAGTAAGACCCCCTTGTGATATAAAACATATAGGAGAAGATCTAAAAGGAATACAAGCCACATATATATATAGATAGATAGATATAGGAATATATATAAGCAAATAGACTTATATATACCTTGTGGGTACACGTGCCAGTCTTGGGTCTGTCGCTGTGGCATTTCAGTGCCATAGCATTTATATCTTTTTTTCTATTTTTTTATTTTTATTCCCATTATTATTATTTTTATTTATTTCATTTTTACTTTTTAAATCATTCTCTCCTTTTTATATATTTATTTATTTGACATTGATCATGCGCCATTTTGACTGTATTATTCTACTTATGTCTATGCTTTATGTGCATTATGTATATATATATATATATATGAAAGAAATTTATACTCTTTATGATTGTAGATGAATGTCATCAATTAAATATTTAAATATTACTTAGTTATTGTTCATTTTTACTATACAATTGCTTCATTTAAAGTCCCAACCCCCCTTCAATTTATATAGGAATATATATATATATATATATATATATATATATATATATATATATACAACATTTAAATATTTCTTTTTTTTTTTCTCAATAAGTGTATGTGTCATCTTGAGAAATATCCTTACTTATTCTGTACTATATGATGTCTGAAAATGCTGTATAAATTTCATGCTGTATGCAGTAAGAATTTTGCTAATTGTCATACACGTACAGTATGTTAAAAATGTTGGCATTGTTTTGTATTGGAACTTTTACCAATAAAAAATAAAAAAATAAGTTTGCTAAAGCTGTGTGTATTGTAGGAATGGCTGTGCTCTTTTAAAACAAAATACAGTTTTCTATATATTGTTTTTATTCATGTTTATTTACTTGTTAATTCTTTGAATGCTTTGTCTCATATCTATTCTGTATTGGAATTTTTGTCAATAAAATCTTTATTAAAAAAAATTAAAAATAAGTTTGCTAAAGCAGTGTGTATTATAAGAATGGCTGTGCTTTAGAAAAAAAAAAAATACAGTTTTCTGTATATTTTCTTTTATTTATTTGAATTTACTTGTTAATTCTTTGACTAGGGTGCAGTTGGGTTGTATACTGTAGATACTATGGCCGGAGCTGTCCATTCAGCACCACGCTCTCTCTAAAGCCGTGTACACACGGGCGGACTGTCTGTCCAACTTAGTCCGCTGAACCGTGTTTCAGCGGACAATCCGCTCGTGTGTGGGCTTCAGCAGACTTTTTCAGCGGACAGTCTGGCGGACTAAGTCTTTCGGAATTTCCGTAATATTGTCCGTCCAACTTTGGTTTCAGCGGACAGTCCGCTCGTGAGTAGGCAAGTTGGACGGACTAAGTATGGCGCATGCTCAGAAAGGATTTACACGGCGGAAGGTTGCATTGCAGTGTATTGGACGTCTTATTTCTAGTCCCGTCGTACGTGCTGTACACGTCATCACGCAAGCTTTCAGCGGACTGTTTGTTCATCGTGTGTGGTCAAGTCCGTTCATTCAAAAGTAGGACGGACTGTCTGTCGGATTGTCTGACGGACTTAGTTGGACAGACAGTCCGCTCGTGTGTACGCGGCTTAACTCTCTCACTCCGGATTAGGCTGCAAAGGATTTATTTGCAAGTATTATTGTTTTAGTATCAATATGTGTGCCCTTAATTATTTAATAAACTGTGACACGTGTATTGAGATGGTATATGCCATTAAGGAATTAACATATGGATTGATAAAAGAAGCCAAAAAGAAAAAAGAAAACCACAACAGAAAATGCCATCAACCCTGCTGCTAATCTGCTGCAATCTCTTTTAGCTACTTCCTATCTACATGAACTCAAACCGTCGGTGTCGTCTGCTCATTATTGCTCTGAACCGGCTTCCTGATGCTGACAATGGTGGACACAGGTGGTGGTGGTCTGTGCCCGGGCAATAAATGTCAGCACAGCCGCCCGCAGTCTCCAACAGAGGCACAGGCAACAACATAGCCGGATGAGACTTGTCACCCAGTAAAAGGAAATACCTGAACAAGGACTTTCATGGCAGGATCAATAGGTTGTCTCCCCCTTCTGCCCATCCCCAAGCACCTTCCTTTGTCTTCGCCCCCTACCCACCTCCCAGTACCGCCACTTGTATGGCTCATTTACACTTGCTTTAGCTTTAATGCACATTAAAGCTCCTACTGCTTCACCAAGCTTTTATGATACGTGTTTGATGCTTTGGTGGTGCTTCCATGAAGCTTCGGTGGTGCAAAGCCTCAGTGGTGCTTCCATGAAGCTTCCATTAAAGCTTTGGTGGTGCTCTTTTGAAGCTTTGTTGAAGCTTGGCAGATGCCCTGTGTGTGTGTGTTGATATCTCACACCTGCAATTTCTCCAAAACAAAGTGAAGCTAGAGCTGAATTAAAGCTTCTCAAAAGCCATTGTTATAGAGCTCTATGGAGGCTTTGAAGATGCTTTAAAGCACCACTAAGGGCTCATTTACCCTTGCTTTGGCTTCGACAAGGCTTCAACAAGGCTTTGTTAAAGCTCTCTGAACCCCAGTCAAAGCTCCTGTCACTAAATAAAATGGTTATCTTACAGTCCTGTTTACACCGGCTTTTGCTTTGTGCTTTGATGAGGCCCCACCGAAGCCTCGTTTAAGCACCAATCAAAAGCTGATAAACAGGACTGTAAGATAACCATTTTATTTAGTGACAAGAGCTTTGTGCTCTGAACTGTGTTCAGAGAGCTTTAACAAAGCCTTGTTTTGGCAGACATAGATCCCCTAAAGGCAGCAACGATATATCCACCCAAGCATGTCCACCCCAACAACAATATGTCCACCCCAACAACAATATGTCCACCCCAACCACAATATGTCCACCCCAACAACAATATGTCCACCCCAACAACAATATATCCACCCCAACCACAATATGTCCACCCCAGCAACAATATGTCCACCCCAACAACAATATGTCCACCCCAGCAACAATATGTCCACCCCAACAACAATATATCCACCCCAGAAACAATATGTCCACCCCAACAACAATATGTCCACCCCAGCAACAATATATCCACCCCAGCAACAATATGTCCACCCCAGCAACAATATATCCACCCCAACAACAATATATCCACCCCAACAACAATATATCCACCCCAACCACAATATGTCCACCCCAACAACAATATGTCCACCCCAACCACAATATGTCCACCCCAACAACAATATATCCACCCCAGAAACAATATGTCCACCCCAACAACAATATGTCTACCCCAACAACAATATATCCACCCCAACAACAATATGTCCACCCCAACAGCAATATATCCACCCCAACAACAATATATCCACCCCAGCAACAATATGTCCACCCCAGCAACAATATGTCCACCCCAGCAACAATATGTCCACCCCAGCAACAATATGTCCACCCCAGCAACAATATGTCCACCCCAGCAACAATATGTCTACCCCAACAACAGCATATCCACCCCAACAACAGCATATCCACCCCAACAACAGCATATCCACCCCAACAACAATATGCCCACCCCAACAACAATATGTCTACCCCAACAACAATATATCCACCCCAACAACAATATGTCCACCCCAGCAACAATATATCTACCCCAACAATATGTTGACCCCAACAACAATATATCCACCCCAGCAACAATATATCTACCCCAGCAACAATATATCCACCCCAACAACAACATGTCCACCCCAACAACAATATATCCACCCCAACAACAATATCTCCACCCCAGCAACAATATATCCACCCCAACAACAACATGTCCACCCCAACAACAATATGTCCACCCCAACAACAATATATCCACCCCAACAACAATATATCCACCCCAACAACAATATATCCACCCCAACAACAATATGTCCACCCCAGAAACAATATATCCACCCCAGCAACAATATGTCCACCCCAACAACAATATGTCCACCCCAACAACAATATATCCACCAACAATATGTCCACCCCAACAACAATATATCCACCCCAACAACAGCATATCCACCCCAACAACATGTCCACCCCAACAACAATATGTCCACCCCAACAACAATATTTCCACCCCAACAATAATATATCCACCCCAACAACAATATATCCACCCCAGCAACAATATATCTACCCCAACAACAACATGTCCACCCCAACAACAATATATCCACCCCAGCAACAATATATCTACCCCAACAACAATATATCCACCCCAACAACAACATGTCCACCCCAACAACAATATATCCACCCCAACAACAATATCTCCACCCCAACAACAATATATCCACCCCAGCAAAAATATATCCACCACAACAACAATATGTCCACCCCAGCAACAATATGACCACCCCAACAACAATATATACACCCCAGCAACAATATATAACCACCCCAAGAACAATATGTCCACCCCAACAATAGCATGTCCACCCCAGCAATAACATGTCCACCCCAACAACAATATGTCCACCCCAACAACAGCATATCCACCCCAGCAACAATATATCCACCCCAGCAACATTATATCCACCCCAGCAACATTATATCCACCCCAGCAACAATATGTCCACCCCAGCAACAATAGATCCTGCAGCAGTCAGCAACAATAGACCCTCCCCACCTAGAACAGTAGATACTCTACAGCAACAATAGGCCCCACAGCAACACTACACTCCCCAGCTTTAACTGACAATTGCGCAGTCGTGCGATGTGGCTCCCAAACAAAATTGATGTCATTTTTTCCCCACAAATAGAGCTTTCTTTTGGTGGTATGTGATTACCTCTGCGCTTCTTATTTTTTGCGCTATAAACAAAATAAGACCGACAATTTGGAAAAAAAACTATATATTTAACTTTTTTCTATAATAAATATAAAAAAATGAATGAAAAAAAATTTCTTCCACAGTTTAGGACGATATGTATTCTTCTACATATTTTTGGTAAAAAAAAATTGCAATAAGCGTATATTGATTGGTTTGCGCAAAAGTTATAGTGTCTACAAAATAGGGGATAGTTTTATGGCATTTTTATTATGAATTTTTTTTTATTAGTAATTGCGGCAATCTGCAATTTTTATCATGACTGCGACATTACGGCGGACAGATTGGACACTTTTGACATATTTTGGGACCATTGGCATTTATACAGTGATCAGAGCTATAAAAATGCACTGATTACTGTGTAAATGAAACTGGCAGGGAAGGGGTTAACACTAGGGGGCAATCAAGGGGTTAAGTGTGTCCTGGGGAGTGATTCTAACTGTAGGGGGGATTTCCTCACTAGAATATGACAGCGATCACTGTTTCCGATGACAGGGAGCAGTAGATCTCTGTCATGTCACTGGGCAGAACGGGGAAATGCCTTGTTTACATAGGCATCTTCCCGTTCTGCTGCTCTGTGACATTGAGTCCGCGGGACCCAACAGGCACGGTCACGGAGTAAGCGTCGGGCGCGCACTCACAATGTCGTAATTTAAAGGGGACATACAGGTACGCCCATTTGTCCAGCCGTGCCATTGTGCCGACGTACATCGTCGTGCATTGGTCGGCATGTGGTTAATGACCAGTTGGTGGCCATTTTTTTGCAATACGGCACTGCGTGTGTTTAACTGACAATTGCGCGGTCGTGCGAGGTTGTCCACAAACAACATTTATGTCCTTTTTTCGCCCCACAAATAGAGCTTTCTTTTGGTGGTAATTGATCACCTCTGCGGTTTTTATTTTTTGCAATATAAATAAAAATAAAAAACGACAACTTTGAAAAAAACAAAACAAAAAATACTGACAATTTTGAAAAAAAAAAAAAAATAACAATATTTTTAACTTTTTACTAAAATAAATATCCAAAAAATAAATAAATAATGTCTTCATCAGTTTAGGCTGATATGTATTCTTTTACCAAAAATATGTAGAAAAAAAATCGCAATAAGCGTATATTAATTGGTTTGCGCAAAAGTTATAGCGTCTACAAAATAGGGGATAGATTTATGGCATTTTTCTAATAATTTTTTTTTTTACTAGTCATGGCGCTGACCTGCGATTTTTAGAACGGCGGAAAGATCGGACACTTTTGACACTTCTTTGGGACCATTCACATTTATACAGCGATCAGAGCTAATGCCCTGTACACACAGTCAGAAATTCCGATGGAAAAAGTCTGATCGGATCATGTTGTCGGAAAATCCGATCGTGTGTGTGTTCTATCGGACTTTTTCTGTTGGATTTTCTGACGCACAAAGTTTGAGAGTAGGATCTAAAATTTTTCGCATAAATTCCGATCGTGTGTAGACAATTCCAAACGGACAAAGTGCCACGCATGCTCAGAATAAACTAAGAGACGAAAGCTATTGGCTACTGACCTGTTTA
>NW_027507764.1:575483876-575511376 GCF_037356315.1 Lithobates pipiens
ATACACATATATCAGTTTCAATAAAAATATATTTATCTTGTAATTTTTGTATTTTGTTATTTTGTTGCCCTTAAAGTCCCACCCCATTTGGGGGTATTCCTTTCTCCTTTTTTGAATTGGTCATATAAGGGATGTTGGCAACTTTTTAGTGATATATTTGGATGTTCTCCTTTTTTTATTTCTAATTCATCCCAAAGGTGTTCTATGGGGTTGATGTACAGGCCAATTAAGTTCTTCCACCCCAAACTCGCTCATCCATGTCTTTATGGGCCTTGCTTTGTGCACTGGTCCACATCATTTGGTGGAGGGGGGATTATGGTGTGGGGGTTGTTTTTCAGGGGTTGGGCTTGGCCCCTTAGTTCCAGTGAAGGAAACCCTTAAAGCAATACCAAGACATTTTGGACAATTTCATCCTCAAAACTTTGTGGGGACAGTTTGGGGATGGCCCCTTCATGTTCCAACATGACTGAGCACCAGTGCACAAAGCAAGGTCCATAAAGACATGGATGAGTGAGCTTGGGGTGGAGGAACTCTACTGGCCTGCACAGAGTCCTGACCGCAACCTTATAGAACACCTTTGGGATGAATTAGAGCTGAGACTGGCTTTTTCGTCCAACATCAGTGCCTGACCTCACAAATGGGCTTCTGGAAGAATGGTCAAACATTCCCATAGACACACTCCTAAACCTTGTGGACGGCCTTCCCAGAAGAGTTGAAGCTGTTATAGCTGCAAAGGGTGGGCCAACTCAATATTGAACCCTACTGCAGACTGCGAGCCAGACCTTCTTATCCAACATCAGTGTCTGACCTCACAAATGCGCTTCTGGAAGAATAGTCAAACATTCCCATAGACACACTCCTAAACCTTGTGGACGGCCTTCCCAGAAGAGTTGAAGCTGTTATAGCTGCAAAGGGTGGGCCAACTCAATATTGTATAGGAGTTACAGACCTTCTGTTATGAGGTTGAAGGAAGTAAACAATAGCGGTGACAGGTCATTGCGATTTGTGAGCCCCTTTGCGGTGGTGGCAGATGGGACTTGTAGTCTTCCCAATAGACAGATCCCTTTGAATGGGTGACAGAACTGTAGAGTCAAGTACAACTGTGTTAAATTAAAAATAATATTAAATAATAATAATTATAATAATAATACAAAATAATAATAATAAAAAATAAAACAAAATAAAAAAAAAAACAAAAAAAAGAATGAGGGAAGAAGGCGCACCCCAACATCCAGGTAATGGGTGTGGTTCGAGGGTCGGGGGGGGGGGGGGGGGATTTGAGAAATGCAGCCATTGTGATTTATGTTACACCCTAAATATTAATATAACATCAAACACGGTCCCAAAGGTGGACTGCGCCTTTAAACTATTTCTGCCTGCAGCCTCTGCAGAATCACTTGGGTCCCTTACATGGAAACAATCCATAAATCATCTTCCTATTTCAGAGCAGCACACTGAGGGGGTTAATGCAGCGCACCGAGCGGCCTATGATACTACGGCGGCGGTCTATTTTTAGCGCAGAGCACTTCGGGCTGTGTACTGTAGCGGGAGCTGTCCACTCAGCACCGCCATCCCTCCCAACACTGCTGGACAAATGAAGTCACAATTATGAATGCCATCATCAGGCTGAGCACAGCTTATCCTGTATTATGTTATGATGCAACAGTATACCAACATAGACAGTTCATGTGAGCTTCAAGGAATCCTCCATTCAAAAATGCTTTTTTTTTTTTTTGCACTTGCTCCATTTCGTATTTTAATACCATTTAATATATATATATGTTTTTTTCAAAACTACAGTTTCAACTTAACCAGGTAATGACCTATTATATCATTTTTATGTTTTACATTTCTTTACAGCTTGTGCATATCTACCATGACCTGTTAGCAGTAAATTCACCACTGACTGCCAGAGACAGCTGTTTCAGCATCACTGCATGTTAAAATGTAATACATTGCAATGGGCTGATCCTCTTGGCATCTATATAAATAAAACATTTATATGTGTATATATATATATATATTTTTTAATTATGTATATATATATATATATATATATATATATATATATATATATATATATATATATATATATATATATATATATATATACATATATATATATATATATATATATATATATATATATATATATATATATATATATATATATATATTTCTATTTATTTAAAATATATATATTATATGATAAATAGATAGATAGATATGTAGATGGATATCTAGATATCTAGATATATAGATAGAGATATATATATATATATATTTTTTTTTTTTTCAAAAAAATAATTAAATAAAAAAGCCTCAAAATAATACATAAAACATTATTCCCAGTGTAAAGCAATCAAGCCTTCCTACAGGCAATTTATAGATCCCTTGTTTTTCATATATATATATATTTTTTTTTATTATTATTATTATTATGATAATATTATTATTATTATTATTATATTATTATTATGATATTATTATTATTATTATATTATTATATTGATAATATTATGATAATATTATTATTATTATGATTATATTATTAATATTATGATTATTAATATATATATATATATATATATATATATATATATATATATATATATATATATCATATATATATGAACAACAAGGGATTGCTTCACTTAAGATTTATGAAAAACAAAAAAGTTACAAATAATGCATAATATGTTCCATGTTATGCATAATTTTTGTTTGTTTTTTTCATTTAAGCAGTCCCTCGTTTTTTCTTATCTATAAATTGCCTGTAGGAAGGCTTGATTGCTTTGTGCTGGGAATAATTTTTTATATATTATTTAAAAAAAAAAAAAAAAAAAAAAATATATATATATATATATATATATATATATATATATATATATATGGAAACATATATAATGGAAAATTGTTAATGGAATGGAAAATTGTTATCAAATACTTACCGTAAATTTTCCTTTCCTGGCCTATCCTCACGTCAGCACACAATGGGTTAACGCCTCATCTGGAACCCACATGACCACCTTTTCCTCACTGAATAAAATACAGCCCCTCCCCCACTGACACATTCGATAATCTAGCCACTTGGGAGGGAGTCCTGTGCCGACGTGAGGCTAGGCCAGTAAGAAGAAAAATTAGGGTAAGTATTTGATAACAGTTTTCCATATTCCTGGCCATACCTCACATCAGCACACAGTGGAATTTAACTAGCTGAATAATGGGTGGGAGAGAACTCACAAAAAGAAACATTGACAATCGCAGAAAAGCTGCCAAAGACAAAAAATTATTTATATGTCTCGTCCCAAAAACTTTGCAGAACTTGCCGATTGCACGCCTGGCTTGTAAAGTTGAATGAAGGGCTACCCATCTCTCATATACTCTTCACTGACATCCTGGCATAACTGCCCCGAAGGCTGCCACCCCTCAGTTCGAAGGTGCCCACTTCCTGCATGCCAATGTAATCACCCTGGTGAACCAATAGAAGATGACTCAAGAACCTGACGGCGAAATGAAAAGGATTGTCCACTTTCCTCATGTCTTCGGTCTTTGCATGTACACTGTTAGCTACTTGTGTAAGGACCTGAAGTCTTCTCCCTGAAGACCTGAAGTAACTGAATGCTTGGAGGGACTGGCCCCAGATTTTCCTGGAAACTGGATGCCACTTGGAGATGGACGTAGTATCACTAAAAAAAGACACAAAAGGGATCTTTGCAGGAAAGTGCTGAAACCTCCAACACCCTAATGTCTGAAGCAAATGCTGTCAGAGGAACTAGTTTTACCAATAGGGACTGCAATGGAAAATGAAGCTATTGGAGCAAAGGATGCCTGTATGAGTGCTTTCAGAACCAAGCCTAGGTCCCATGAAGGGAACACGAATTTCCTTGGTGGTTGTATATGGATTACGGCCTGCATGCAGCATTTATTCAATGGAGTTGTATGCCAGACCAACCTCAAGCACCGATTGTAATAATGTCTAGAGCTGGGGACACAGGAGAGAAAACTTTTCTGAGTAAACAGAACAAGCTTACTTCATATCCTCATATGTAGCTTTCCTGGTCTTGTAGTCTTTGCCAAGGTCTGAACCACCTCAGATGAGCCTCCCCGCACCTCTAGTTCTGGTCGATTCAATAGCCAGGCTATTAAGAGCCTCACTGGATTGGGGTGCTGCCAATAATGTTGACATAAAAGATCCTGTTTGACCGGAAACAGGATTGGTGGTGCTGAATGACAACCAAGGCCTTTTCGGCAGATGGAAAGCACCTGTATGGCATACACATGTTCTGTCCAAATCTTCATAAGGACACTGGAGGAAGACAAACACCAAAGGAAAAAAACCTATGGCACCGAATATACCTTCTGATACTTCACCTTTGTACATTGTTACAAATACCGGGAGCAGGGCCGTCTTTAAGGCAGGGCAAAAGGGGCAGCTGTCGTTGTTGTGGGGCCCAAAGCAGCTGCCTCATATTTGCCAACTATCCCAGTGTAAATTCCCTTGTCCCTTGAAGTTTTAGTCCTGTTCTGTGTCCCGTTATCTCAGTGTGAAGTGATGGTACTAATGCTGTGTACAGATGACTCAGCTGCAGACCCTGTGTTTACATATAAATAACCGGCATTCATATGTAAATAGTAGCAGCATTACTAAGAAAATAGATGCGGCTGGCAGCATTGATATGTAAATAAAGGTGGCATTCATATGTATATCATGCTCCCCTGAAGTTAGGAGATGATGTGCTGTAACCTCTAGCAACCAATCAGTGAGCAGTATTACTTTACTGTAATCTCTAGCAACCAATTAACAAGCAGAAATCATTTGCTGTAACCTCTAGCACTAATCAGTGAGCAGTCATGATATGCTGTAACCACTGTCAACCAATCGCAATTGCTGCCTGATCTGATACAGAAAACTGATTTTAAGTCTAGCTGCTATCTATCGTATGTCTCAGAGCAGGTGGAGAGTGAAATTGCATGGGGGGGGGGCCCCAAGAAAATTTTTGCCCAGGGTCCAATCAATATTAAAGACGGCCCTGACCAGAAGCCTTGTGTTCAGAGGACTCTCTATGAGAACTCCACCTGGAATAGAGACAATACTAGTTGAGGTATTTATTGTTGGGAAAAAAAAATTGCTTAAAGCGGAGGTCCACCCTAAAATGGACCTCCGCTCATCGGAATCCCCCCCCCCCTCCGGCGCCACAATCGGCACCTTTCAGGGGGGAGGGGGGTGCAGTTACCTGGATAATCCAGGTAACTGCACCCACTTCCGGGCTAGCTCTCTGCGGAACGAGCGTAGGTTACGCCCCCGTTCCGCAAGCGCCCGCCCCCTTCAGCAAGTGCCCCGCTGCCTGCTGGGAAACACACAGCTCCCAGAGGCAGCGGGGACCGTCCGGATTGCGCCGCGCGGCTCGCGCATGCGCAGTAGGGAACCGGGAAATGAAGCCGAAAGGCTCCATTTCCTGATTCCCATACCCAAGATGGCGGCGGGACCCGGCAGCCGAGCGAGCGATCGGCTTCGGGTGCCGACATCGCGGGCGCGCTGGACAGGTAAGTGTCACTATTTAAAAGTCAGCAGCTGCAGTATTTGTAGCTGCTGGCTTTTAAAAAAAAAAAAAAAAAACGCGGAGTCCCGGTGGACTCCCGCTTTAACTGATCCTGCTTTCCCGGTAAGTAGACAACCTTTAACTGCCTGTAAGCAGCTCTCTGTCCAGCAAAAAATTTATGTTACAAAAAGTAACAGGAAAAGACAGACACTTGGTGCCCCCTTGGTGGGCAATGTAAGCTACAGCTGTCTTGTTGTCAATCATCAACTTTACTCGGGCCCCTTGGAGAAAGATCCTGAAAGGCTTGCAATGCTAGAATAATAAAAAAAAAAAAAAAAAAACGCTTTACATTTAAGTCAGTCAGAGCATCTGCATTCCACTAGGCTCCAATGGCCTTGCACAAGTCCCTTCAGACTGGAGGCAGACTGGCATCTGACGTCAGAATTATTCCATCTCCTGGGCTGAGAGGCACACTGGTGTTCAAAACTCCTGTTCTTGCTAATTTGTGCAGACACAAAGACTTTCTGATCCATAGGCAGCCCGTTCGATTGACAGAGGAAGGCAAATTGAAAAGCCCCCCCCCCCTCCCCCCATGTACCACCTGGCCCAGGGCAGCACTGGAATGGCTGCTGTAAAATGACCCAATGGGGACAATGCAATCCCTCGCTGACATAAATGATGCCTCCATGACTCTTCATACGCAGTTTTTCATTTGCCATTTTGGAAAACCTCTTGACATATTTGGGTATGAAAAACGACTCCAAGATCCTTCATAGCTTAAAATGGGTTAACTGCTTCTCCTGTTTGTTCACAAGTCGACTGAACTTGGAAAAGGATTTCAAGGACAAGGCTGTGATGCTTTGCTAGCTCCTGGCTTACACCCGCGACAATCAAAAAACATTGTCCATCCCAACCACGACACTACCTGCCTGGAGTTTGCATGTTCTCCCTGTGCCTGCGTGGGTTTCCTCCGGGTACTCCGGTTTCCTCCCACAATCCAAAGACATGCAGGTAGGTTAATTGGCTTCTGTCCAAAATTGGCCCTAGTATATGAATGGGGACCTTGGATTGTGGGCTCCTTGAGGGTAGGGACTGATGTGAGTGTGCAATGTACAGGGATAGGGACAATTGTAGACACTCACTCAGGTTGAACTGGATGGACTGGTTTTTATTCAACCTTACTAACTATGAAACTATGAACTATTGTCCAAGTAATGGCAGGGCCTTACCCTCAAAGATGAATTACTGCCACTACTGCCTTCAAAATGTTCAAAAAGTTTCTTAGTGCCGTGCCAAATTTAAAAAAAATGGCAAACACCTAAACTGGAAGTGACACCCCAGTCACTGCAAAGCTCAGATGTCTCTGGTGTTGGGGTACGGAAGTATACATCCAGAAGGATCGATTGACTCTAAGCCCTTGTACACACGGTCGGAGATTCTGCCAACCAAATCCGTCGGATTTTGTCCGTCGGATTTAGTCCGACGGATTGTGTCCGAAACTGTTGCATACACACGGTCGGACTAAGTTGTCGAAAAATCCGATCTTTTTAGAACGTGATGACGTAATTTCGTTACGATGGGACTACGTTCAGGCTAGTAGCCAATAGCTTTGATGTAGGAATTTGATCTGAGCATGCGTGGCACTTGGTCCGATCAAAATTCACTACACATGATCGGAGTATGTCCGATCGAACCAGTTGGTCGGGAAATATTTCCAACATGTTGGAAAATTGGGTCCGACGGATATTCCGACGGAATCAGTCCGATGCATACCACACACAGTCGGATTATCCGACGACACGGTCCGATAGGACACATTCCGACGGATTCTCCGACCGTGTGTACAAGGGCTAACTGGTCCTCATGCTAATCTATGAATTAACTCACATGTTTGGACCTACAAACGCATGTTCATAATTTTGAACGTTCACAACATAAAATATTTGTATTTAGGGGTTTAACTGTATACCAGAGCACTGCAGCGTTTGTACTATGGACGGAGCTGTCCGTTCAGCACCAAATTCTCTCTCCACTAGATCAGATTAGGCTGTGATGACATTAATGCAGCCTTTTTCAACCTTTTTATCCCAGAGGATCCCTTGGAATAATGTTCAGGCCTCAAGGAACCCTTGCTAAAACCAAATAATTGGTGGTAAGTGAAAAAAAATTCTGCCTACATTGGAAAGAATGCAATCCTTACAATGGTCAGACTGCAACCCCTATAGATGGTTAGAAGGTTATTGGCTTCATGCAACTGGTTCTACCAAGTGACATTGACCCCAGACTCATACAAACTCTATCAAATAAGGAAATTAGTGTGTAGCGCTTTGATAAAGGAATACACTTATACGGATCGCCATATAAATCCGATGGTGTGGATATTCCTTGGACTCAGCTTGTACAGACCCCAGATGACGACTTTTTAGTTGAAACGCGTCGGGTCCATTCCTCTGCAGACACCGCTATTTCTGTATTCATGTACATGTCGCTTTCTTGATACCAACAAAATGTGAGTCTATTTTAACTTTAATTATTAAAAAATTTTACGTGACAATATTACGCTATGTCGGGTTTCTGCTTTTATGGTTCCATGTACGAGATTATCATTCCATCTCACATCGGACAGTAACGATTTGTTCACCTAATTTGATGTGGCTGTACAAGCTGGGTTCAAGGAATATCCACACCATTGGATAGATTCCATATACAAAGCCCATAAGACTTGAGGGACGTATGTCTCACCAAGTCCAAGTCCTCTGGTAAGCCTCCTCTATTCCCACGGTGGTGGCGGTGTTGCATGTTAGAAGAGCGCGTCGTTTCTGAAAGCAACTTTTGGGAAAAATCGACCTCTCTACATACTCACCATTGTACATTTTATTGATTTTTGGGACTTGTTTGACACGAGCACTTTTTTTTCGATATTTTGTTCACTTATATATTTTTATGTATATATTTTTTCACTTATATTTTATGTTTATTTAATGTTTTAAATAAGGTTTTGGTTCCTATGTTTAATTAACATTAAGGAATATGATTTTTCTTGTTTGAATGATTTATATGGTGATCCGTATAAGTTGATTCCTTTATCAAAGCGCTACAAACTAATTTCCTTTTTTGTCATTCACGCTTTCTTGTCTAGAAGCTGTGTCGGCTGCTTGAACCACAATAGACACTATAAAATAGGTGGTCAATCAGACACCGCTCAAGGAACCCCTAGGAAGCTCTGGAGGAACCCTAGGGTTCAATGGAACCCTGGTTGAGAATGGCTGCATTCAGGTGCGGACTGACATCTCATGGGGCCCCCGGGCAATAGAAGATTATGGGGCCCCCAGGCAATCAGAGATTATGGGGCTACACAGTATACACAAACGCACACACACAGTATACAATCACACAGTATACACAGACATGTTTCAATTGGCTGAGAAGGTACTGGAGAGGTGGGGCAGCTATAATCTCAGGATTTTTAGACCAAAAGGATGTCGGTAAGGGACATTTCAGAGAAAGATGTAAAAAAAAAACACAAATTTTTACATACTGTCCCTGGTTTTACTGAGGCTGGCAACCCTAATGGGGCCCCCTAGTGGCATGGGGCCCTCAGGCAGTGCCCGAGTGGCCCAATGGTCAGTCCGCCCCTGGCTGCATTAATGGTTTGTGTTCTTCAAACCATGTGTTGTAAGTGCACATTTATACCAAACAGGTGGTTGATGATATAACTCAAAAATTGAATAAGAGAGCCAACACCTTGCAGGGGTTGCAAGGGTCTCCCTTCTTCCAGTCTATCATTTTAATTTTCTTTTTGTAACAATATATATATACACAGTATATTGTTACAAAAAGAAAATTAAAATGAGTTGTGTCCCCACTGTGGGAAAAGACTTACCCTCTCTATTTGTCCAGATGACCACCGTGGAGGTAGACATATCCTATTTGTCCTGGTGACCACCATGTAGGTAGACAAAAAGAAAAATAAATACCGCGCCAAACCTAAATCTACACGAATACAACTAATAATCGCTGCAGCTCAGTTTTACAAGATACACGTAAACACAATAAGATAACAAAAGAAAAAAGCCGCGCACATACATAAATATTGTAAATAAAATTAAATATAAACACCTATGAGTGATTAATTGATTGCAATAGCAGTGAAAAAAAAGTTGATCTACCCCTCTAATAAATCAAACATACCATAATTTATAAAAAATAATTATAAATAACAAGTGTTAATAATGAAATTCGAAAAATCCCAGTGAAGTGATAAAAAAGTCCAATAAATGAAAAATAGTCTGGTGAAAACTTAATAGATACCTAAATTTCATAAGAATTCATGGAAAAATAAAAAATACTAGATTAATAGTAGCAATAAAAATAAAATGTAAAAATATATATATTAGTGATAATAATAAAAAATTGGTGATAATACGAGTTTAATAATGTAAAAAAAAAAAAAATAAAAAAAAATTTTTTAAAAAAAAGTGTTCAATCTTCTGTGCAACCAAAACACACCAAGGATCGTGACCACCACCACACAAAATATGCGCTTACCAAAAGGCAATGATTTCATGCCCATAGATGCACGTAAACAAAATAAGATAACAAAAGAAAAAAGCTGCGCACATACATAAATAATGTAACGAAAATTAAATATAAACACCTATGAGTGATTAATTAAGTGCAATAGTAGTGAAAAAATTTGATCTACCCCTCTAATAAATCAAACATACCATAATTTATAAAAAAAAAGAATTATAATTAACAAGTGTTAATAATGAAATTCGAAAAATCCCAGTGAAGTGATAAAAAAAGTCCAATAAATGAAAAATAGTCCAGTGAAACTTAATAAATACCTAAATTTCATAAGAATTCATGGAAAAATAAAAAATACTAGATTAATAGTAGCAATAAAAATGAAATGTAAAAAATATATATTAGTGATAATAATAAAAAAAATGGTGATAATATGAGTGTAATAATAATGTAAAAATAAAAAATAAAAAGTGTTCAATCTTCTGTGCAACCAAAACACACCAAGGATCATGAGCACCACCACACAAAATATGCGCTTACCAAAAAGCAAGCGATTTCATGCCCATAGTCAATTTCCACAGCACCTCTTCAGACCATGATCACAGTAGGCTCCCTTATTGAATGAAACAGGCCGGGACCGTCCACAGCAGCACGTGAAGCAGAAACTCTGGATTCCCGGTAAATGGTAAGAAGACTCACTATAGCATAATTGCGTATAACAAATTTAATAAAAGTAAAGAAATACACTTACATAGTAAGCAGTAAAAAGCCCATAAAAAAATGCCGGCCGGCATGCAATCGCCCCGTCCAACCTACGCTGTATCACGATGACGTCAGCACGTCTGCCACCCCATGTAGGTAGACACATCCTCTCTATTTGTCCTGGTGACCACTGTCAGAAAGACAGAAAGTGTGGGAAAATCCAACATTTTACAGTTGTCACAAGGATAAGGTGAGAGTTATGCCCCGTACACACGGTCGGACATTCCGACCACAAAATCCGTCGGATTTTTTCCGAGGGATTTTGCCCTGAAACTGGTGTTGCATACACACGGTCGGACAAAGTTGTCGGAAAATCTGATCGTTCGGAACAAGGTGACGTTCGTTGCGTACGACTGGACTACGTAGAGGCCAGTAGCCAATAGCTTTGGTCTCATGATTTAATCTGAGCATGTGTGGCACTTTTGATCTTATGATCGGAAAAAGCCTGATTGGATTTTGTTGTGGGAAAATTTTAGATCCAGCTCTCAAACTTTTTCCGTCGGAATTAAAAAAAAAGTCAGATAGAGCCCACACGCAATCAGATTTTCCGACAACATAATCCGATCTGACCTTTTCGGTTGGAATTTCCGACCGCGTGTACGGGGCATAAGGGTCTTGCTCATGGGTGGCCCTTGCGTACGCCGACACGCTATACTCATATTTACAACTTATAACAAGTATATAGTCTGACCAGAGAGTACCAAAACAGCCAGGCTACTATGGTAGCATGTTCAGAAGAAGGTCAACAATGGCGGGCTACATATTTATTTTCTGGTTTTCTTTTATCTCAATGCTTTGGTTAATGTTTTCTTGAGGTGCATTTGAGTTGAGTATTTACTATGACAGTAAACTTTATGCCATATCTAAATACTGCATGCAAATGAAAGTCACAAAACTGAAAGGGAATTCTACTTTCTAACAGTACAGTATTCATCAAAAATTCCCAGTACAGAAAACAAAGAGGATATTCATTTGAATACCAGAGGACTGAACGTCCCATACAATGGTGGGCGTGAGCTGTCCGTTCAGCACTACTCCCCTTACTACACTTGATGAGAGCTGATGCATTTTAATTGCAAATCATTTTAAGACAGATAAACAAAGGAGGAGACATCAGCCAGCACACTGAATTTTGGCACACAAGGCTCAACCTGCAATTATTATTTTTAGCAAAATGGAAGGTAATCGTTTTTGCCTACAATATCGGAGTCCCTATGGTAAGAAAAATGGATATCCGAGCACAAATGCAACGTGAAATACCCTGGTTTTAAAATTCGATATAATCAAAAGTTTAGGGCAGTCATTCTCAACCAGGGTCCCGTGTAACCATAGAGCTCCTCTAGAGTTTGCTAGGGGTTCCTTGAACTGTGGCTGATTTATCTGATGGTACCTACATAGTTCCAGGGCCAACACCACTTGCCTGCATGACACCAATGACTTTTTAGCTGTCTGTAAGGGTGGCATTCTGTCTATTATAAAGGACATGTTCTTACTGATCATTAAAGAGGAAGTAAATTCTCCCATTCTGATGCTTCTTTTCATTTAGTCCATTATAATAAGTAATTATCAAACGATAGCCACTGTAATCCAGCCCAAATCACATATAACTTACTGTTTAAAAAAACTTTAAAAAACTTGTTTCCAGGGGTTAGGCAGCGCCATCTTAAATATTGTTTTCTGAGTCCACGGTGGAGTGTATTTCCGCCCTTACATTGAGCACTTCCTGTACTGTTAGCCAAGCCTCCTTCTCAATCCACGTTTTCTATGGCAACCCTGCTTCCCTGTTCATAGCTGACTTGTTTTATTTCATAGTATTTACTTGTGCCGATTATCTAGTGTTTGCCTGTGTCAGTCTTATCAGCTTCAGCTGATAAGACTGCAGTAATGGCCTGGTTTACACTGCATGTGATGTCACATGGTCACATGGTGTGTAGGAGGAAGCTCTGAGTGATTATGCAGCCTCCTGGGATATCAGTGGTGTGCCGTAGGAAGTCCTGATAACAGATAGATAAGCACATAGAGAGTGTGCCGTAAATCAGGAGAGATCTGGGCATGCTCAGTGATGTCATTCTAAAGAACAAAAAGGATTACAACAATACTAAGCAAGTAAGGAGATATCTACAAGCAGTGTTCATTAGGGTTTTTTTATGCTGATTTACATGGGACAAAGTTGTAGGGGAGAGTTTACAACCATTTTAACATAAGGAACTTTTTCCCATTAACTCCCAATGATTTGGCTTTACAAAGGTTTCCCTCGAAAGTTATTTTAGAGGTTCTTCTGGTGTATAAAGGTCGTGAAAGGCTAAGTTAGTGGCTTAATTCAAGCATGTTCATGGGTGGAGCAAAGAGTTCAAGATTCGCCAAAAACAAGAGACATAAAAAAAGAAAGTCCAAAGGAGCAGATAAAGGAGACACTGTGTGACAGCTCAGGTGCCTCATCGAGAAGAGCCACTGCTGAATGCAGCGGAGGTCATGAGTTCAGATCCTGGTCCTGACAGTTAGGGTATCAACCATGAGCAAATAAAAAATCCAAAGAATTAGGTCATACCAAAAAATCTGACAAATAGTAAGACCCCCTTGTGATATAAAACATATAGGAGAAGATCTAAAAGGAATACAAGCCACATATATATATAGATAGATAGATATAGGAATATATATAAGCAAATAGACTTATATATACCTTGTGGGTACACGTGCCAGTCTTGGGTCTGTCGCTGTGGCATTTCAGTGCCATAGCATTTATATCTTTTTTTCTATTTTTTTATTTTTATTCCCATTATTATTATTTTTATTTATTTCATTTTTACTTTTTAAATCATTCTCTCCTTTTTATATATTTATTTATTTGACATTGATCATGCGCCATTTTGACTGTATTATTCTACTTATGTCTATGCTTTATGTGCATTATGTATATATATATATATATATGAAAGAAATTTATACTCTTTATGATTGTAGATGAATGTCATCAATTAAATATTTAAATATTACTTAGTTATTGTTCATTTTTACTATACAATTGCTTCATTTAAAGTCCCAACCCCCCTTCAATTTATATAGGAATATATATATATATATATATATATATATATATATATATATATATATACAACATTTAAATATTTCTTTTTTTTTTTCTCAATAAGTGTATGTGTCATCTTGAGAAATATCCTTACTTATTCTGTACTATATGATGTCTGAAAATGCTGTATAAATTTCATGCTGTATGCAGTAAGAATTTTGCTAATTGTCATACACGTACAGTATGTTAAAAATGTTGGCATTGTTTTGTATTGGAACTTTTACCAATAAAAAATAAAAAAATAAGTTTGCTAAAGCTGTGTGTATTGTAGGAATGGCTGTGCTCTTTTAAAACAAAATACAGTTTTCTATATATTGTTTTTATTCATGTTTATTTACTTGTTAATTCTTTGAATGCTTTGTCTCATATCTATTCTGTATTGGAATTTTTGTCAATAAAATCTTTATTAAAAAAAATTAAAAATAAGTTTGCTAAAGCAGTGTGTATTATAAGAATGGCTGTGCTTTAGAAAAAAAAAAAATACAGTTTTCTGTATATTTTCTTTTATTTATTTGAATTTACTTGTTAATTCTTTGACTAGGGTGCAGTTGGGTTGTATACTGTAGATACTATGGCCGGAGCTGTCCATTCAGCACCACGCTCTCTCTAAAGCCGTGTACACACGGGCGGACTGTCTGTCCAACTTAGTCCGCTGAACCGTGTTTCAGCGGACAATCCGCTCGTGTGTGGGCTTCAGCAGACTTTTTCAGCGGACAGTCTGGCGGACTAAGTCTTTCGGAATTTCCGTAATATTGTCCGTCCAACTTTGGTTTCAGCGGACAGTCCGCTCGTGAGTAGGCAAGTTGGACGGACTAAGTATGGCGCATGCTCAGAAAGGATTTACACGGCGGAAGGTTGCATTGCAGTGTATTGGACGTCTTATTTCTAGTCCCGTCGTACGTGCTGTACACGTCATCACGCAAGCTTTCAGCGGACTGTTTGTTCATCGTGTGTGGTCAAGTCCGTTCATTCAAAAGTAGGACGGACTGTCTGTCGGATTGTCTGACGGACTTAGTTGGACAGACAGTCCGCTCGTGTGTACGCGGCTTAACTCTCTCACTCCGGATTAGGCTGCAAAGGATTTATTTGCAAGTATTATTGTTTTAGTATCAATATGTGTGCCCTTAATTATTTAATAAACTGTGACACGTGTATTGAGATGGTATATGCCATTAAGGAATTAACATATGGATTGATAAAAGAAGCCAAAAAGAAAAAAGAAAACCACAACAGAAAATGCCATCAACCCTGCTGCTAATCTGCTGCAATCTCTTTTAGCTACTTCCTATCTACATGAACTCAAACCGTCGGTGTCGTCTGCTCATTATTGCTCTGAACCGGCTTCCTGATGCTGACAATGGTGGACACAGGTGGTGGTGGTCTGTGCCCGGGCAATAAATGTCAGCACAGCCGCCCGCAGTCTCCAACAGAGGCACAGGCAACAACATAGCCGGATGAGACTTGTCACCCAGTAAAAGGAAATACCTGAACAAGGACTTTCATGGCAGGATCAATAGGTTGTCTCCCCCTTCTGCCCATCCCCAAGCACCTTCCTTTGTCTTCGCCCCCTACCCACCTCCCAGTACCGCCACTTGTATGGCTCATTTACACTTGCTTTAGCTTTAATGCACATTAAAGCTCCTACTGCTTCACCAAGCTTTTATGATACGTGTTTGATGCTTTGGTGGTGCTTCCATGAAGCTTCGGTGGTGCAAAGCCTCAGTGGTGCTTCCATGAAGCTTCCATTAAAGCTTTGGTGGTGCTCTTTTGAAGCTTTGTTGAAGCTTGGCAGATGCCCTGTGTGTGTGTGTTGATATCTCACACCTGCAATTTCTCCAAAACAAAGTGAAGCTAGAGCTGAATTAAAGCTTCTCAAAAGCCATTGTTATAGAGCTCTATGGAGGCTTTGAAGATGCTTTAAAGCACCACTAAGGGCTCATTTACCCTTGCTTTGGCTTCGACAAGGCTTCAACAAGGCTTTGTTAAAGCTCTCTGAACCCCAGTCAAAGCTCCTGTCACTAAATAAAATGGTTATCTTACAGTCCTGTTTACACCGGCTTTTGCTTTGTGCTTTGATGAGGCCCCACCGAAGCCTCGTTTAAGCACCAATCAAAAGCTGATAAACAGGACTGTAAGATAACCATTTTATTTAGTGACAAGAGCTTTGTGCTCTGAACTGTGTTCAGAGAGCTTTAACAAAGCCTTGTTTTGGCAGACATAGATCCCCTAAAGGCAGCAACGATATATCCACCCAAGCATGTCCACCCCAACAACAATATGTCCACCCCAACAACAATATGTCCACCCCAACCACAATATGTCCACCCCAACAACAATATGTCCACCCCAACAACAATATATCCACCCCAACCACAATATGTCCACCCCAGCAACAATATGTCCACCCCAACAACAATATGTCCACCCCAGCAACAATATGTCCACCCCAACAACAATATATCCACCCCAGAAACAATATGTCCACCCCAACAACAATATGTCCACCCCAGCAACAATATATCCACCCCAGCAACAATATGTCCACCCCAGCAACAATATATCCACCCCAACAACAATATATCCACCCCAACAACAATATATCCACCCCAACCACAATATGTCCACCCCAACAACAATATGTCCACCCCAACCACAATATGTCCACCCCAACAACAATATATCCACCCCAGAAACAATATGTCCACCCCAACAACAATATGTCTACCCCAACAACAATATATCCACCCCAACAACAATATGTCCACCCCAACAGCAATATATCCACCCCAACAACAATATATCCACCCCAGCAACAATATGTCCACCCCAGCAACAATATGTCCACCCCAGCAACAATATGTCCACCCCAGCAACAATATGTCCACCCCAGCAACAATATGTCCACCCCAGCAACAATATGTCTACCCCAACAACAGCATATCCACCCCAACAACAGCATATCCACCCCAACAACAGCATATCCACCCCAACAACAATATGCCCACCCCAACAACAATATGTCTACCCCAACAACAATATATCCACCCCAACAACAATATGTCCACCCCAGCAACAATATATCTACCCCAACAATATGTTGACCCCAACAACAATATATCCACCCCAGCAACAATATATCTACCCCAGCAACAATATATCCACCCCAACAACAACATGTCCACCCCAACAACAATATATCCACCCCAACAACAATATCTCCACCCCAGCAACAATATATCCACCCCAACAACAACATGTCCACCCCAACAACAATATGTCCACCCCAACAACAATATATCCACCCCAACAACAATATATCCACCCCAACAACAATATATCCACCCCAACAACAATATGTCCACCCCAGAAACAATATATCCACCCCAGCAACAATATGTCCACCCCAACAACAATATGTCCACCCCAACAACAATATATCCACCAACAATATGTCCACCCCAACAACAATATATCCACCCCAACAACAGCATATCCACCCCAACAACATGTCCACCCCAACAACAATATGTCCACCCCAACAACAATATTTCCACCCCAACAATAATATATCCACCCCAACAACAATATATCCACCCCAGCAACAATATATCTACCCCAACAACAACATGTCCACCCCAACAACAATATATCCACCCCAGCAACAATATATCTACCCCAACAACAATATATCCACCCCAACAACAACATGTCCACCCCAACAACAATATATCCACCCCAACAACAATATCTCCACCCCAACAACAATATATCCACCCCAGCAAAAATATATCCACCACAACAACAATATGTCCACCCCAGCAACAATATGACCACCCCAACAACAATATATACACCCCAGCAACAATATATAACCACCCCAAGAACAATATGTCCACCCCAACAATAGCATGTCCACCCCAGCAATAACATGTCCACCCCAACAACAATATGTCCACCCCAACAACAGCATATCCACCCCAGCAACAATATATCCACCCCAGCAACATTATATCCACCCCAGCAACATTATATCCACCCCAGCAACAATATGTCCACCCCAGCAACAATAGATCCTGCAGCAGTCAGCAACAATAGACCCTCCCCACCTAGAACAGTAGATACTCTACAGCAACAATAGGCCCCACAGCAACACTACACTCCCCAGCTTTAACTGACAATTGCGCAGTCGTGCGATGTGGCTCCCAAACAAAATTGATGTCATTTTTTCCCCACAAATAGAGCTTTCTTTTGGTGGTATGTGATTACCTCTGCGCTTCTTATTTTTTGCGCTATAAACAAAATAAGACCGACAATTTGGAAAAAAAACTATATATTTAACTTTTTTCTATAATAAATATAAAAAAATGAATGAAAAAAAATTTCTTCCACAGTTTAGGACGATATGTATTCTTCTACATATTTTTGGTAAAAAAAAATTGCAATAAGCGTATATTGATTGGTTTGCGCAAAAGTTATAGTGTCTACAAAATAGGGGATAGTTTTATGGCATTTTTATTATGAATTTTTTTTTATTAGTAATTGCGGCAATCTGCAATTTTTATCATGACTGCGACATTACGGCGGACAGATTGGACACTTTTGACATATTTTGGGACCATTGGCATTTATACAGTGATCAGAGCTATAAAAATGCACTGATTACTGTGTAAATGAAACTGGCAGGGAAGGGGTTAACACTAGGGGGCAATCAAGGGGTTAAGTGTGTCCTGGGGAGTGATTCTAACTGTAGGGGGGATTTCCTCACTAGAATATGACAGCGATCACTGTTTCCGATGACAGGGAGCAGTAGATCTCTGTCATGTCACTGGGCAGAACGGGGAAATGCCTTGTTTACATAGGCATCTTCCCGTTCTGCTGCTCTGTGACATTGAGTCCGCGGGACCCAACAGGCACGGTCACGGAGTAAGCGTCGGGCGCGCACTCACAATGTCGTAATTTAAAGGGGACATACAGGTACGCCCATTTGTCCAGCCGTGCCATTGTGCCGACGTACATCGTCGTGCATTGGTCGGCATGTGGTTAATGACCAGTTGGTGGCCATTTTTTTGCAATACGGCACTGCGTGTGTTTAACTGACAATTGCGCGGTCGTGCGAGGTTGTCCACAAACAACATTTATGTCCTTTTTTCGCCCCACAAATAGAGCTTTCTTTTGGTGGTAATTGATCACCTCTGCGGTTTTTATTTTTTGCAATATAAATAAAAATAAAAAACGACAACTTTGAAAAAAACAAAACAAAAAATACTGACAATTTTGAAAAAAAAAAAAAAATAACAATATTTTTAACTTTTTACTAAAATAAATATCCAAAAAATAAATAAATAATGTCTTCATCAGTTTAGGCTGATATGTATTCTTTTACCAAAAATATGTAGAAAAAAAATCGCAATAAGCGTATATTAATTGGTTTGCGCAAAAGTTATAGCGTCTACAAAATAGGGGATAGATTTATGGCATTTTTCTAATAATTTTTTTTTTTACTAGTCATGGCGCTGACCTGCGATTTTTAGAACGGCGGAAAGATCGGACACTTTTGACACTTCTTTGGGACCATTCACATTTATACAGCGATCAGAGCTAATGCCCTGTACACACAGTCAGAAATTCCGATGGAAAAAGTCTGATCGGATCATGTTGTCGGAAAATCCGATCGTGTGTGTGTTCTATCGGACTTTTTCTGTTGGATTTTCTGACGCACAAAGTTTGAGAGTAGGATCTAAAATTTTTCGCATAAATTCCGATCGTGTGTAGACAATTCCAAACGGACAAAGTGCCACGCATGCTCAGAATAAACTAAGAGACGAAAGCTATTGGCTACTGACCTGTTTATAGTCCGGACGTACGTGTTTGACGTCACCTCGATCGAATTTTCCGACAACTTTGTGTGACCGTTTGTATGCAACACAAGTTTCGGACAAAATCCGAATCCGACGGATTTTGTGGTCGGAATGTCCGACCGTGTGTATGGGGCTTAAAACTAGCCACTGATTACTGTATAAATGGCACTGGCAGTGAAGGGGTTAACACTAGGGGGCGATCAAGGGGTTAAATGTGTTCCCTGGGAGGTGTTTCTAACTGCATGCACAGTGAGAAGAATTTTGGAGGACGGCCTGGTGTCAAGAAGGGCAGCAAAGAAGCCACTTCTCTCCAGGAAAAACATCGGGGACAGACTGATATTCTGCAAAAGGTAAAGGGATTGGACTGCTGAGGACTGGGGGGTAAAGTCGTTTTCTCTGATGAATCCCCTTTCCGAATGTTTGGGGCATCCAACACCTTGTGCAGTGCTAATTCCCCCTGCTGCCAGATCGGCTTCCGCTGTGAGTAATCACAGCAGAAGAGGCACGCCCCCTGTAGGCTAAAGTGCAGAATCACGTATATATATATATATATATATATATATGCGATTCTGCACAGAACGGCCACCCTGTAGTGGGATATCTGTTATGGGGCAGTCAGTAAGTGGTTCAACCCAGGCATGTACTGGCCATTGGGACTACAGGGAGTTTCCCGGTGGGCCGATGGTTCAGTGGGCCGGTCAGGCGCAGTCCTGGAGCCACTCCTCTGACAGTGAGTGATCGTGATTTCACTCCTGTTAGGAGGAGCAGCTGTCGTCACTCGCTGGAGAGAGCATTAGGCTTTCTGCTCCCTCCAGCCTGCAGAGGGAGATAGCTGGCAGACGTTCCATCCTCTCTCCCCTTATCACATGACTGGAGAGAGGTACGAGAAGCTGCCTTCAAAACTGTGAGTACACGTGGGAGGGGGAGGAGAGGGAGGACATTCTGATGTAAGGGAAAGTGCAGATGGAGACACTCAAAATTAAAGTGGGCCGGCCATGATGAAGTCCAGGGCCAAATTTTTGTCCCAGTCCAGCCCTGGTTCAACCCCAAAGCAAATATTATTAAATTGCAGCTTACCATTTCTTAGATGTGATGTCTACATTTTTATTTATTTTTTCTATTTTTACTTGGTGATCCAGACAGTAAGTCTTTGGCTTTTCAGAAGAACAAGCTCCCCTGCAGATGTATCAGTTACAGAGATAAACAGTGGCGGCCCATCCATTAGGGGCGCTCAGGTGCCGCCCCCTCTATCCATGCCACCCCCATATGTATAATAGATAGATTCATGCATAGCATGAATCTATCCAACGGCCACCGCGGCCACCCTCTATTCATGCGTCCAGGCCCCTTTCAGGGCGTCTGAATTACAGCGGCAGGGGGTGTTTTTTTGAAGCACCTGATTATAGCCATAGGCTCTAATAGGCTTCAAAATGGGGTGGGCTCCGGACGCAAAGCATTACGCCATGAGCCCACCCAGGTGTTACAACAGCGAATGAACATTTGCTGTTGAAACACTGATCCTCAGTCCAGCCAATTAGAAGTGGGTGTGAGACCTGTTTTCCAATTGGACGAAAAAAGAGAAGACTCCTGATTGGCCACCGAGGAGGAGGGAGGAAACGGAAGCCTTCGTCACCACGATGACCAGTAAAGAGCTGGGGAACGTGGGGGCGGCCACCGTGATGACCTGTAGAGAGCAGGGGAGAGGGAGGCCACCGCTGTGATAACCTGTAGAGAGCAGGGGAACGGAAGGCCACCACTGTGATGACCAGTAGAGAGGAGGAGAACAGGAGGCCACCACTGTGATGACCTGTAGAGAACAGGGGAATGGGAGTCTGCCACCATGATGACCTGTAGAGAGCAGGAGAATGGAAGGCCACCACTGTGATGACCTGTAGAGAGCAGGGGAACTGGAGGCCACTGCCGTGATGACCTGTAGAGAGCAGGGGAACAGGAGTCCGCCACCGTGATGACCTGTAGAGAGCAGGGGGATAGGGAGGCCACCACTGTGATGACCTGTAGAGAGCAGGGGAACTGGAGGCCACTGCCGTGATGACCTGTAGAGAGCAAGGGAATGGGAGGCCACCACTGTGATGACCTGTAGAGAGCAAGGGAATGGGAGGCCACCACTGTGATGACCTGTAGAGAGCAGGGGAACTGGAGGCCACTGCCGTGATGACCTGTAGAGAGCAGGGGAACTGGAGTCCGCCACCGTGATGACCTGTAGAGAGCAGGGGATTGGGAGGCCACCGTGATGACCTGTAGAGAGCAGGGGATTGGGAGGCCACCGCTGTGATGACCTGTAGAGAGCAGGGGAACTGGAGGCCACTGCCGTGATGACCTGTAGAGAGCAAGGGAATGGGAGTCTGCCACCATGATGACCTGTAGAGAGCAGGGGAACAGGAGGCCACCATGATGACCTGTAGAGAGCAGGAGAACAGGAGGCCACCATGATGACCTGTAGCGAGCAGGGGAACGGGAGACCACCGCCATGATGACCTGTAGAGAGCAGGGGAGCGGGAGGCCGCCGTGATGACCTGTAGAGAGCAGGGGAACGGGAGGCTACCGCCAATGGCTGCTGCCCAGCAGGGGAAGCCGCCGGTGAAGCGATGGGGTAAGTGCTAACCGACTGACCGGGGGGGGGGGTGGGTTGGTGGCATACTGTTTGCCCCCCCCAAAAGAAATTACCACCAGCTGCCAATGGGGATGAAACAAGCCATTTACCACTGACAGGGGAGCTTACAATGATCAGCTTTTATTTATTTATGTAAAAAAAAAAAAAAAAGCTTTATCCCCAAAGGAAGAAAACTGCTGCAACTGATTATAAAGTGTGAGCTGGGGTTTGGCTTAGTGGTTCTAAATCTGCTAGTACATCTGCTGTGCCCCCTGTGCTCCTTTATCCAGAGTGCAGAGGGGGGGGGCACTCTAATGCAGGAGGTGTGTTACTGGTTGGATCACCAGGTGAAGACAGAGGGTGGGAAGGCCTGAAAAAAAGAAAACTAATGCAGCCATCACATCTAATGATTGGCAAGTTGCAATAAATAAAATGTGGGGTTTTGGGTCTAATAACGCCTCCATTCATGCTGGATGGATTCTATTGCCGGATCTGTCTGTTCAGAACATGCTCTCTTCAATAGACCGGATTAGGCTGCAAAGGATTTATTTGCAAATATTGCCACTTGTGTATCCATGTGCACCCTTAATAATTTATTAAAGCATGACATTTGTTCGGAGCCAGTATATGCCATAAGGAATCAACATATGGATTTTAAAGGAAGCCGAGAAAAAGGAAAACCACAAGAGAAAATGACATCAACCCCGCAGGTCTGGTGAATTATGTAACGGAATGAAGGGAGACATGGGCAAAGCCAAGGGGAATGACAGAGAGGGGATAGAAGCACTGAGACAGAAGCAGCTCCCCCCTCCTCCCCAACAGCACTCCACGGGCCGGAATCTACTAGTAACGCGTCCAATTAATGCGTTCTCCTCAGCTGGAATGGCGAGGTTGAAACACGTTTTAATTGCAGAAGCAGTTATTAGATTCCCGGGATTGTCGGCTTTTTTTTTTTTTACGGCGAGCAGCGCTGTCCTTGTGTTCGCGAATTCGAAAAGAAAAGAGCGAGTAACACTTCCTAAAGCGCCTTTTTCGCAAGTGTCACACTTTGGGCTCATAACAGAATAGGTGAAACTACAACAAAATTATACAGGCAAGGGAATTCTGGAGAGAAAAACAAATACAGCAGTTTCGTGTCGCCAGGAGGCGGCGGCGGCGGTTGTTAAATATCGCCAGAACGCCAAAGCACAAAATGACTTATTGATGGGTGACCCCAGGGGCGGACTGACCATTCGGGCACTCAGGCACTGCCCGAGGGCCCCATGCCACTAAGGCGGTGTGTCTGTGTGTGTATACTGTATGTGTGTGTGTGTATAATGTGTGGCCCTATAATCTATTGCCTGGGGGCCCCATAATCTCCTATTGCCCGGAGGCCCCATAATCTTCTCCTATTGCCCGGAGGCCCCATAATCTTCTCCTATTGCCCGGAGGCCCCATAATCTTCTCCTATTGCCCGGAGGCCCCATAATCTTCTCCTATTGCCCGGGGGCCCCATAATCTTCTCCTATTGCCCGGGGGCCCCATAATCTTCTCCTATTGCCCGGAGGCCCCATAATCTTCTCCTATTGCCCGGGGGCCCCATAATCTTCTCCTATTGCCCGGGGGCCCCATAATCTTCTCCTATTGCCCGGAGGCCCCATAATCTTCTCCTATTGCCCGGGGGCCCCATAATCTTCTCCTATTGCCCGGGGGCCCCATAATCTTCTCCTATTGCCCGGAGGCCCCATAATCTTCTCCTATTGCCCGGGTGCTCCATAATCTTCTCCTATTGCCCGGAGGCCCCATAATCTTCTCCTATTGCCCGGAGGCCCCATAATCTTCTCCTATTGCCCGGGGGCCCCATAATCTTCTCCTATTGCCCGGAGGCCCCATAATCTTCTCCTATTGCCCGGGTGCTCCATAATCTTCTCCTATTGCCCGGGGGACCCATAATCTTCTCCTATTGCCCGGAGGCCCCATAATCTTCTCCTATTGCCCGGAGGCCCTATAATCTTCTCCTATTGCCCGGGGGACCCATAATCTTCTCCTATTGCCCGGGGGACCCATAATCTTCTCCTATTGCCCGGAGGCCCCATAATCTTCTCCTATTGCCCGGGGGACCCATAATCTTCTCCTATTGCCCGGAGGCCCCATAATCTTCTCCTATTGCCCGGAGGCCCCATAATCTTCTCCTATTGCCCGGGGGACCCATAATCTTCTCCTATTGCCCGGAGGCCCCATAATCTTCTCCTATTGCCCGGAGGCCCCATAATCTTCTCCTATTGCCCGGGTGCTCCATAATCTTCTCCTATTGCCCGGGGGACCCATGAGTTGTCAGTCCGCCCCTGGGTGACCCCTAAAAGGAAAGTTATCACAGACATACCTGTATATGCAGAAACGTTAAGAGCTTAAAATATAACTAAAAACATTTTATTGGATTTAGGCTCCATGCACTCTGGAGCTCATAAACGGAAGTTTTTTGCGAGTTTGGACGTTTTTTTTTTTAACAGCCCATAAATTCCCCTTTATGTTATCCTATGTGTCCGTGCACACATGGACGTTTTTTTAGCTTTTATCAGCAGTGGAGTTTATGGGCTGTTCTCTGAACACCATAAAATCGCGTTCAAAGTGCCGTTTTTCTGACCACAAAAAAAGCGGAAAAAAAACGCTAAGCGCCGATAAACGCTCATAAACACGCGTTAATTAGAGTTTGGCGTTTTATTTTTTCAATGCATTGTGGGATTTTTGGAGTGTCCTCTGTGTATTTTTATTAAAACGCCCATAAACACTAAAAAAACACTCATAACTAAAAAGACACAGATGGTATAAAGAAAAACCTGCCAGGCATTATATACTGTATATACACTATATTGCCAAAAGTATTGGGGCGCCTGCCTTTACATGCACATGAAATTTAATGGCATCCCAGTCTTAGTCTGTAGGGTTCAATATTGAGTTGGCCCGCCCTTTGCAGCTATAACTACTTCAATTTATTGGGTTGAGGTCAGGACTCTGTGCAGGCCAGTGAAGTTTCTCCACCCCAAACTCACTCATCCATGTCTTTATGGACCTTGTTTTGTGCACTGGTCCAAATCATTTAGTGAAGGGGGGATTATGGTGTGGGGGTTGTTTTTCAGTTTCGGCTTGGCCCCTTAATTCCAGTGAAGGGAACTCTTAAGGTGTCAGCAGAGATACTATACTAGTAATGGCGATGATCAGCAAATTATAGTGGGGCTGTGATAGTGTAGCATTCAATCTGATGATAACTGAAACTGTCTGGGAGGGTCACTCACAGCATCGCTGGCCAGGAATGAGCATACAAAGACATGGATGAGTGAGTTTGGGGTGGAGGAACTTGACTGGCCTGCAAAAAGTCCTGACCTCAACCTGATAGAACACCTTTGGGATGAATTTGAGCAGAGACTGCAAGCCAGACCTTCTCGTCCAACATCAGTGCCTGACCTCACCAATGTTCTTCTGGAAGAATGGTCAAACATTCCCATAGACACACTCCTAAACCTTGTGGACGGCCTTCCCAGAAGAGTTGAAGCTGTTATAGCTGCAAAGAGTTCAATATTGAACCCTACGGACTAAGACTGGGATGTGGTTAAAGTTCATGTGCGTGTAAAGGTAGGTGTCCCAATACTTTTGACAATATAGTGAATATACATATATGAAACTATTACTAATTACTAATAGCACTGGTGGCCTGGTAAAAAATGGACCCTACATGCATTCACTTCAATAGTGATTACTATTTTTTTAAGTGATCACCAGCAGAGCATAACGCTGCTTGGTCATACATGCTTGCCTCTTTCTACTAATTTATTGCCATTATGTTATGCCTTACCCAGAGAATGTTCCCAGACACACCCCCTATTCCTATTACATCATTCCTTACCCAGAGAATGTTCCCAGACACACCCCCTATTCCTATTACATCATTCCTTACCCAGAGAATGTTCCCAGACACACCCCCTATTCCTATTACATCATTCCTTACCCAGAGAATGTTCCCAGACACACCCCCTATTCATATTACTTTATTCCTTACCCAGAGAATGTTCCCAGACACACCCCCTATTCCTATTACATCATTCCTTACCCAGAGAATGTTCCCAGACACACCCCCTAGTCCTATTACTTCATCCCTTACCCTGAGAATGTTCCCAGACACACCCCCTATTCCTATTACATCATCCCTTACCCAGAGAATGTTCCCAGACACACCCCCTAGTCCTATTACTTCATCCCTTACCCTGAGAATGTTCCCAGACACACCCCCTATTCCTATTACATCATCCCTTACCCTGAGAATGTTCCCAGACACACCCCCTAGTCCTATTACTTCATCTGGGCTCACCTTTTATCCCTTTACCGTATTTATCTGCATATAACACGCACTTTTTCCCCCTTAAAATCAGGGGAAAATCTTGGGTGCATGTTATATGCCAATCCCCCGCCATTGTGAGCCTGTGGGCGACTTTCAGCCACCTTCGACCCTCCTCGGCGGCTTTCAGCCGCCTTCGCCCGTTTTCGGCAGCTTACGGCCGCCTTCGGCTGTTCTCTGCGGCTTTCGGGCGACTTCGGCCACTGTGCGAGTGTGGCCGAAAGCGTCCGGAAACAGCTGAGAACGGCCGAGAACAGCCGAAGGCTGCATGACAAAGCTGCATATGACACTGACAAGGCTGCAAATGATGGGCAAGGCTGCAAATGACACTGACAAGGTTGCATTGATCGGCATTTAAATGTAAGTTTTTTTTCCTTAAACTTCCCTCCTAAAAGTTTTTTTCTTTAAAATTCCCTCCTAAACTTGGGGTGCGTGTTATACACCGGCGCGTGTTATACCCCGATAAATACGGTATATCCTCTTACACTGATAATGATTCCAGACTCACCCCCTATTCTCTTTATATAATCCCTTACCCTGATAATGTCCTAAAACTTTCCTTCCACCACCACCACTCACCCTATCCAACCCATAATAATCATCCCCAATGGGTCTGGCAATGCTAACATGGGTTTGGTTCTGCCAATAAAGCTTACTTATTTGGATTGAAAAAAGGGAGAAATAAGGAGAAGGGAGGGGAAGAGAGAGTGGGACAAATAAGGACAGAGAAGAAAGAAAG